>NC_138546.1:20701386-20853886 GCF_964234715.1 Podarcis melisellensis | reverse complement strand
ATGGAAGGCTATTTGTAAGTGTTTCTCCATATGGTGGAGACCCTCCTAGCAGGTAAGATACTAGAACATCAAAGAGGAGAGAGAGAAGAGAGAGAGAGTTTGGATTTGATATCCCGCTTTATCACTACCCTAGGGAGTCTCAAAGTGGCTAACATTCTCCTTTCCCTTCCTCCCCCACAACAAACACTCTGTGAGGTGAGTGGGGCTGAGAGACTTCAGAAAAGTGTGACTGGCCCAAGGTCACCCAGCAGCTGCATGTGGAGGAGCGGAGACGCAAACCCGGTTCCCCAGATTGCGAGTCTATCACTCTTAACCACTATACCACACTGGCTCTGTCGTGGTTTAAATTGTTCTTTGCTAGTGATAGGGGAATCTGTTAATTTTGATTATTCAATTTTCCAATCTGAAGTTCAGTTCTCCACATCTGAATGTGATTTTATAAACAAGTCATCATGAAAGTTCATCAGCATTTTAGTGTGATGTTCTCCCAATAGACACCGCTTTGTATGTAATTGGTCATAATAGACACATTTTTGCAAATCAATTCCCCGCAATATAAAGCATTTTGTATGTTCTTTTCACTAATATACGATTTTTTATCCACGCTTTACCCTGCTGTACACATTATTATATAATAATGCGGTTGGAGAATGGCACTGCAAAATTCAGAGAGGTTCAATATTCTGTGTTTAACTAGGGATGAGGGAAGGAAGGAATGCAAACTTACCTAATTTACACATCTTGAACCAATAAGAAAACCAAAACCCAGCTGTCCTTTAAAATCCTTCAACTTTTCATAGAATCATAGAGTTGGAAGAGACCACAAGGGCCATCGAGTCCAACCCCCTGCCAAGCAGGAAACACCATCAGAGCACTCCTGACATATGGTTGTCAAGCCTCTGCTTAAAGACCTGCAAAGAAGGAGACTCCACCACACTCCTTGGCAGCAAATTCCACTGTCGAACAGCTCTTACTGTCAGGAAGTTTTGCAGTGCAATTCTCTGGTCAAAACTGTGCCAAAACTGTGTCAAAACAAATTCCTATATTTTTGAAAATAATTTATTTACAATACTATGATGAAGAGAAATAGATGCAAAGATGCATATATTTTTGCAAATTTGTGTACTGAAACATATTTATTAGAAGAAATGTGCTGTGGACTATTTTACTCTCTCTCTCTCTCTCTCTCTCTGTGTGTGTGGACTGCAAAATGATATGGTAATAAGATGAACTAAACTGCGACACTGAGAAAAGCCAAAGTTTGTCCTAAAATTGACAGATTCATTAAGCGAGTGGAAATGGCAAAGGGGCACATGCTTCACTGTTCCCCCACATTCCTCCTGGGGACCTGTAATCAGTCACCATCATTGCAATCATTGAATTGTAGACCAGCCTTCCTGTTCAATATTTAAGATTCCAGATTACTTGGGCTTGTGACTCTTGCTCACTCTCCCATCCCCGGCAATGCCTTGTTGAACTAAGCACATGGCGCTATCAAGATTAACAGGCTGCTGCAGAGCCCAGCTCCCTGTGGAGAGTGATTTGAGAGATGCAGCTGTGAGTCAAGGGAAATCTACATTAGGAGACACTATTTCCAGCAGTGATGGATCACAGAACTGAAAAAGCGAAACCCAGGTTTGGTAGGATATGTGTGGATTAAAGGCAGGCAGGTCTTAGCTATAATGTCAAGAAGAAGAAGAAGAAATGGTAACTCTTAAGGTGTTAACCACTGGTGGCTGAGTCTTTCAGACTCAGGCTGCCCTCAGCCAGCCCCCCAATCTGCCTGTTCTTACTTACAACCACCCCAGGCAATGGAACTGCCTACCAGCTTCTTCTACCTTAGAATCAGTGTTGCCTCTTGCAGAACTCTTCAGGGTGCAGAATGAAAAACTAGATTGAGATGGCTCTGCCCGTCATTGGCTTTGGCACCACCTACTGTTAGTCTCCCTGCTTTACACCCTACCAGACCCAATGACCCCCAGTAACCTCTTGTGGGAGGCCTTAATGTGAAATGGAAGGCGACCAATCCTTATTTTTTCCTTCAAAGTATGAAATGGAATGAATGTGAGGAAGTAGTACAGGGTGGATGAGGCCGATGCAGCAATGAAAACCTAAGAGGCAAAGTTGAACACTTTGATCTCAATCCTATTTAGTTAGGAGTGTGTGTCCTGTTGCTCTTAACAGAATTTACAAGCAGGACGGCAAACAGTAGCTCTTCTGTCCATGCAGAAATTTGGCAAGGGGACTAATGGATGCTTCCTTATACGGAGTCAGAAAATTGGTCCATCTAGCTTAGTATTGTCTACACCAGGCTTCCTCAAACTCAGCCTTCCAGATGTTTCGAGACTACAATTCCCATCATCCCTGTCCTGCTAGCTAGGGATCATGCGAGTTGTAGGCCAAAAACATCTGAAGGGTTGAGTTTGAGGGAGCCTTATCTACAATGACTTGCAGAGACTCTCCAAGTCTGCATAGAGGGGACATTTCCAGTCCTACCTGCAGATGCCTGAGATTGAACCTGGGAGCTTCTGCTTGCAAATCAGATACTCTACCACTGAGCTACAGTCACATAGCAGTTTATTCCGTGCCCCCGATGTTTCCCCAACTCTTAATTTGTGAATTATATTTGAGCTTTCACACATGTAAAAATAATTTCTGGAAATCCAGTGGCATATGGTGGCAGTTTAGTGCTCATTTCCACATTGACTGGTTCTATAAATGATTTGTTTGCAACTCCATTGATCAAAAAATGCGCAGGAGTGAAATGACAAAATTTGGGGTGGTATACCAGCATATACCGGTAGTTCTTTCCTGTTGTTTTCATGGGGGGAAATGGAGGAACAAAAGCAGACATGTTTGGAAAGGGTGGGGAAGTAATGATGTTGTCCAATGACATTTGTTGTTGTGCTACAAACTCCCACTGGTGTGCATGAAATTTAGCATGACATCCCAGTATAATGATAACAAAAGTTCCATAACACAGCAGTACAGCATTATGACACCATTTCCCTGCTAATTTTCACAGTAGCCACTTCCAGAGCTATAGTGGAATATAGCACAAGTTTAGCAATTACTCCTATATTATTTGCAATCACATTTTTCTTCTGGAAGGAAATAACATGGAAATGAGCACTAAACCTGCACTATACAGTGGTACCTTGGGTTATGTACTTAATTCGTTCTGGAGGTCCGTTCTTAACCTGAAACTGTTCTTAACCTGAAGCACCACTTTAGCTAATGGGGCCTCCTGCTGCCGCCACGCCGCCAGAGCACGATTTCTGTTCTCATCATGAAGCGAAGTTCTTAACCCGAGGTACTATTTCTGGGTTAGCAGAGTCTGTAACCTGAAGCATATGTAACCTGAGGTACCACTGTATTCCACTATTGTTCTAGAAGAGCTTTTAGATCACATGAAATAATGCAGAACTTAGTAGCTAGGGGAAAGTTGTAAAAATGGAATAAATTGTCATGTGAATGCAGTTACAATATTTCCCAGGTCTCAATGCAACCTTGGTGGCAACTCTAGGTCAAGTTCATACTTTAGGACATACCAAGAGAATATGAAGAGATATTGTGAGTCTACATATAATCTCTGAAAACAATTGGCTTCTGGAAGCTTTATGAAAGCAAAGCCTTGCATTCATGCTCTGAAACTCACCCCCACCCCCCAAAAAGATGTTGGAAACTTTTCAGTGATTCTTTAATGGAAAAAGAAAGAGAGATGACCTATGCCTTCAGTGACTCAAATCCTGTAGGATACTAAATTGGCTCATTTAATCTGCACAGGCATTTAAGACGTTTCCTAATTAGGCTACATTAAGCCACTCCAAAATAAGCATTGTTCAGACCCATTTAAAGAGCTGATTTAAAAGCATAGGAGGAGGGGAAGATGACATGGGACCACTGAGAACTCCAGTGTTTTCTCCAACTTCTTGTGATGTTCAGAAAAGACTTTTAAGGAGTTATTCAGAAGGCAGGTACTTTCAAGTACCACTCAGATATTTCTTCAACATTTCCTGCTCCTGTTCTACATTTGATTGATTCTCTACCTTGTTTGGAGTATTCATCCCAAACTGAGATGGAACACCTCAGGACTAGGGGTTAAATAGGGCTCTCTAGGCCATGGGTCAGCAAACTAAGGCCCGTAGGTCAGATCAGGCCCAATTGCCTTCTAAATCCAGCCTGTGGACAGTCGGGGAATCGCCGCCTGGATTGCCAGCAAGTGGATCGCCAGCGCACACATTCTTTCCCTCTCGCTCCCTCTCCCTCACATGGCGGTGGCACCTCCTTCCTTCCTCCTCCTCCTCCTGTCTTCTCCCCACCCTGCCTAGAGGAGGAAGGGGGCTGAGCTTTGTTGGTGCCAGCCCCTTTCCGAAGCCCTTTAGTGTCCGGAGCCAGCCCCTTTCCGGAGCCCTTCCGGAGTCCTTCATTCATTCCCCCCCCCCAATATAGTCCAGCCCCCCATAAGGTCTGAGGGACAGTGGACTGGTCCCCTGCTGAAAAAGTTTGAGGACCCCTGTGCTAGGCATTTCAAAGTGGCTCTTGGGACTCTCCCCAATGGACACACTCACCTCATGCCGCTCACCTGTCCTGCTTTGCACCCATCTTGGATGTCTTTGCTTGCCAGTAATGTCCCCTTGTTGGCCTTGGAGATCAAAACGAAGCAGGGCAAAGGCTAATAGAGTTCTGTCAAGAGAACAAGCTGGTCATCACAAACACGCTTTTCCAACAACACAAGAGACGACTCTACACATGGACATCACCAGATGGGCAGCATCGAAATCAGATTGATTATATTCTCTGCAGCCAAAGATGGAGAAGCTCTATACAGTCAGCAAAAACAAGACCTGGAGCTGACTGTGGCTCAGATCATCAGCTTCTTATAGCAAAATTCAAGCTTAAACTGAAGAAAGTAGGAAAAACCACTGGGCCGGTAAGATACAATCTAAGTCAAATCCCTTATGAATACACAGTGGAAGTGAGGAACAGGTTTAAGGATTTAGATTTGGTGGACAGAGTGCCTGAAGAACTATGGATGGAGGCTCGTAACATTATACAGGAGGCAGCAACGAAAACCATCCCAATGAAAAGGAAATGCAAGAAAGCAAAGTGGCTGTCCAATGAGGCCTTACAAATAGCGGGGGAGAGAAGGCAAGCAAAATGCGAGGGAGATGGTGAAAGATACAGGAAATTGAATGCAGATTTCCAAAGAATAGCAAGGAGAGACAAGAAGACCTTCTTAAACGAGCAATGCAAAGAAATAGAGGAAAGCAATAGAATGGGAAGAACCAGAGATCTGTTCAAGAAAATTGGAGATATGAAAGGAACATTTCGTACAAAGATTTCCATAATAAAGGACAAAAGTGGAAAGGACCTAACAGAAGCAGAAGACATCAAGAAGAGGTGGCAAGAATACACAGAGGAATTATACCAGAAAGAAATGGATGTCCCGTATACCCCAGGTAGTGTGGTTGCTGACCTTGAGCCAGACATCCTGGAGAGTGAAGTCAAATGGGCCTTAGAAAGCACTGCAAATAACAAGGCCAGTGGAAGTGACGGTATTCCAGCTGAACTATTTAAAATTTTAAAAGATGATGCTGTTAAGGTGCTACACTCAATATGCCAGCAAGTTTGGAAAACTCAGCAGTGGCCAGAAGATTGGAGAAGATCAGTCCACATCCCAATCCCAAAGAAGGGCAGTGCCAAAGAATGCTCCAACTACCGCACAATTGCACTCATTTCACACGCTGGCAAGGTTATGCTTAAAATTCTACAAGGAAGGCTCAAGCAGTATGTGGACCGAGAACTCCCAGAAGTACAAGCTGGATTTAGAAGAGGCAGAGGAACCAGAGACCAAATTGCAAACATGCGCTGGATTATGGAGAAAGCTAGAGAGTTCCAGAAAGACATCTACTTCTGCTTCATTGACTATGCAAAAGCCTTTGACTGTGTCGACCACGGCAAACTATGGCAAGTTCTTAAAGAAATGGGAGTGCCAGATCACCTCATCTGTCTCCTGAGAAATCTCTATGTGGGACAAGAAGCTACAGTTAGAACTGGATATGGAACAACTGATTGGTTCAAAATTGGGAAAGGAGTACGACAAGGCTGTATTTTGTCTCCCTGCTTATTTAACTTATATGCAGAATTCATCATGCAAAAGGCTGGGCTGGATGAATCCCTAGCCGGAATTAAGATTGCCGGAAGAAATATCAACAACCTCAGATATGCAGATGACGCAACCTTGATGGCAGAAAGTGAGGAGGAATTAAAGAACCTTTTAATGAGGGTGAAAGAGGAGAGCGCAAAATATGGTCTGAAGCTCAACATAAAAAAAAACGAAGATCATGGCCACTGGTCCCATCACCTCCTGGCAAATAGAAGGGGAAGAAATGGAGGTAGTGAGAGATTTTACTTTCTTGGGCTCAATGATCACTGCAGATGGTGACAGCAGCCACAAAATTAAAAGACGCCTGCTTCTTGGGAGAAGGGCAATGACAGGCCTAGACAGCATCTTGAGAAGTAGAGACATCACCTTGCCAACAAAGGTTCGTATAGTTAAAGCTATGGTTTTCCCAGTAGTGATGTATGGAAGTGAGAGCTGGACCATAAAGAAGGCTGATCGCCGAAGAATTGATGCTTTTGAATTATGGTGCTGGAGGAGACTCTTGAGAGTCCCATGGACTGCAAGAAGATCAAACCTCTCCATACTGAAGGAAATCAACCCTGAGTGCTCACTGGAAGGACAGATTGTGAAGCTGAGGCTCCAGTACTTTGGCCACCTCATGAGAAGAGAAGACTCCCTGGAGAAGACCCTGATGTTGGGAAAGATGGAGGGCACAAGGAGAAGGGGGCGACAAAGGACGAGATGGTTGGATAGTGTTTTCGAGGCTACCAGCATGAGTTTGACTAAACTGCAGGAGGCAGTAGAGGACAGAGGTGCCTGGCGTTCTCTGGTCCATGGGGTCACGAAGAGTCGGACACGACTAAACGACTAAACAACAACAACAATGTCCCCTTGAATGCTGATTGTGCTTCTTGCTTGTATGAGTGCAGGACAGGGAGGAATCTACAAGGGGTGATGGTGTAGAAAACCAGCCTCTTGCTGAACAGAGGTTCCTCTGATCATGCCCACTCTGACACATGGCCCTTGGAAGGTTGCCCAGAAGGAAATGTGGTCCTTGGGTGGCTGAAAAATTACCCCCCCATTCCTGACCTAAAAGCAGGGCCAGCCCAAGAAATTTTGGCACCTGGGGGAAACCACAAAATGGCACCTCCGACGCCAGTTGAAATGAGAGCGGCGGAAGCAGGGGTGACAACTTGAATAGAATATAGAGGGGGGCAGGTAAGCCCCACCCCACATAATCAATCATGTGATGCAGTTCTTGCATACCATTTGAATGGCAATGTCCATCAACTGAGGGTGGGGGGCTGGCTCCCTCAAATATTTTAATTGGAGAGCCGAAGCTCCTCTGCCCCTAGGAGTTGGCTGCTATGGGGAGGGGGGGAGGGGAGTGAAAATCTGCATCAGAGTTAAAGTGGTGGTGGGGATTAAGACCAGCATCATAATTAAAGCAAGGGATGGAGATCAGTCTGGGAATGAAAGGAGAGAGTGAATATCAGCATTGAAATGAGAGGAGGAGGAGGGGCTAGGGGGGTGGGTGTGGTCCAATCCAGGTGTCACCTCTGAGGGGAGTGGCAAAATGCCAGGCAGCACTCACCATGGGGCCTGCAACATGCCCGAGCCACACGTCTCGCCTGGGAGAGATGCGGTGGCTCAGGCACGTGCAGGCTCTGTGCTGCCCAAACGGTCCACCTGCTGCCTCCCCCCCCCCCAGCTGTAGGGCGGCTCCAGAGGCAGCTTCCTCCGCCACTGGGGGGGGCTGCTGGAGGAGGAGGAGGCGGCAATGGCAGAGGTAACAGCAGGTGGACCTGCCACCCCTCCCAAGGGGTCCTGATCTGCCGCCCAAGGTGGCTGCCTCACACTGCTTCACGAGTGAGCCAGCCCTGTCTAAAATATGTTTTAATGGACCCCTAATATGCAGTGCGCAAAAGATTTGTATTGTATGGGTACCCTTTTCAAGCATTCCTGATTACCTGCTGCCCCTTGTTGATCCAGAATTGACTCTGTGCAAAAGGATCCTTAACAAGCCTTGTATAAAACAAGATTAAGGCAGCATGCACTTTGGGAATGGAGCTCAGTGGTATAGCATCTGCATTGCATGAGAAAGGCTGTTGTCTCAATCTCTGGCATTTCTAGCTAGGGCTGCCTGAAACCCCAGAGAGCTGCTGCCAGTCTGTGTCGACAATACTGACCTAGGTGGACCAGTGGTCTGACTTAATATAAGGCAGCTTACTACATTTGAATCTGCCCCCCTCCTGCCCTGCAATAAAATGTTGGCACATAGGAAACTGCATTCCACTCAGTCAATTTGTCCATCCAGCTCAGTCTACATTATTTGGCAGCTGTTCTCTGGGATCTCAGAAAGGGGGTATTCCCAGCCCTACCTGGAGATGCTGGGGGTGGAACCTGGGGCCTTATGCAAAGAAGACAGTCTGCTTTCAGTTTCTGCTTTGTGGGATAGAAGTATTGGGCAACAGACGCTCCCATCTGACACCCTCTACTTTTTCAAATACAAGATTTCACAGGAAAATTTGCTCTAGGTGGGAAGTCAGTCTCATTGAGGTCAATGGGGATGATTGTTAGGTAAGGGGCCCTCAACAGCCTTAGCAGGCATGGAGAGTCTTTTTACAAACTTTGCATTGCCAGCTTTCCCCCCCCCCCCCACGTGCCTCATGGCTGTCAATTCAAAATGCAATCTCCAATATTGACACAGTCCAGCAGGTCAGCGTCAGTGGGGAATGGTTGGCCCAGAAACACGAGCCTGAATGAAACAGGGGAAAGGGAACATGTTCCGGGGAATGAAACTGAAACGAGCCTGTTACGGGAGGTATTTCCATCTGCTGTAGCATCAAGAGGTTCATTTAATCTATATTTTATATGTCTAAAAGAGTCTTATCACAGCAGGAGCCTTACAAACAAGCCATATTGAATGCTATTTGTTACCCAATTCTCCAGCAGGAAAGGATCCTAATGTCCTTTCAATTTAATATTGTCGTGTCCTGTGGGTTGTAGCCAACTAACTATTACTTAGAGTAGACCCACTGATATTAATAGACACATTCCTGTCCATTGATTTCAGTGGGCCTACTCTGAGGAGGGGTAGGAGTGATTACAGTGGTACCTCGGGTTAAGAACTTAATTCGTTCTGGAGGTCCGTTCTTAACCTGAAACGGTTCTTAACCTGAGGTACCACTTTAGCTAATGGAGCCTCCTGATGCTGCTGCGTCACCACACAATTTCTGTTCTTATCCTGAAGCAAAGTTCTTAACCTGAGGTATTATTTCTGGGTTAACGGAGTCTGTAACCTGAAGCATCTGTAACCTGAAGCATCTGTAACCTGAAGCGTCTGTAACCTGAGATACCACTGTACAGCCCTATGGGTCCTGTGCGGTTATTACAAGGGGAGCGTTGATGGGGAACATCAGGCTCAAGGGCCAAATGTAGCTCTCTCTGTTTATTTCTCTGAACCTCAGGACTCTCTCTGGATTGGCCTCCCTCCTCAGACACACACCCTCCCACCAGTCTTTACCTCTCACCAGCTGTATAAAGCAAAGCCACTTGTGATCCTCAGCAACGGATATACACAGGTATATTACCTCCAACAGTGGAAGTAGAACATAGCCATCTATGAATGTGTCTTACCCAGCAATGTTAACTGTGTTGGACTGCAGGGGCTTGCCAATCCTTTGCCAGCACCTTGCCCTTCAGGCAGGCCCTGATTCCTCAGCACTAAGCACCAACCAGACGATAGCTCCTGAGGATCTGGACACTGCCTGGAGGCCCCACTTTTGCTAGAAGGAGCAGGGTGGGGTTCTCTTGTTCACCAGCCAGTCATCCAAAGCTCTCAATAATCAGGAGGTCCATTCTGAAGTCTGAGATGAGTCTGCTCTTCTGGAGTGGTGAGTCTTGGCCGCACTTGGTGTACAGGCTGACCAGGAGGTCCAACAGTGCCTCCGTGCTCAATATGCTTTCACTGTACCATGGCTCATCCACCAGAAGCTGCTCCAGCTTCTTCAGCCACACATTGACCTACATGGCAGCAGAGGAAGAGATGGCCACTGAGGGGAGCAAGCAGGGTGGCTAATCAAGGCCACCAGGGAGGAGGGAGAGGCCAACAAATGCACTCTTCTGACTAAGAATGGGGGAGAATTTATTTTCAGTTTGCTTTAAAGGCCATCCTAAACAATTCACATTTTCCAAAATAGGACAAGGTACAGAAATACAGCTATAATTCAAAATTCACACGTCTCCAAATTTTGCAGTGTGGTTCTCCAGTCAAATAATGTGAACAAAATGCATATCCTGGGGTAAAGCGTGCATAAAAATGCATACATTACTAAAATGCAAAATATTAGGGGAAATGGCTTTGCTAAAATGTGTATATTAGAAAAAAAATTTCTACACCATTTCCCCTAACCCTACTTGAGAGCTATACAATTGCAGGACCCTGAAGGCAAGGAAAGAGGGCAGGGTGTTTTCCTCCTATATGGGATTTAAAATAAAATTAGCAACTAGAGAATAATATTCTTCTTAAATAAATAAATAAGGTGTGTGTGTGTGTGTGTTTGTGTGTGTGTGTGTGTGTTGCGTGTTGCATTGGTTACTATGAAGGATAATGTAAAATGTTGCAAATAAATCAGCACCAGGACCGGACAGCTGTATGTGTGTTTGTGCATGTGTAATGGGAAATCACTGACACAAAGCTAAGCACAGCTTTCAGTGGAGGTGTGAATTAACATTTGCTGACATTTTACTGCATTTTGTTTTTACACTAAGTAGGAACAATTAAATAACCTTTAAGGTGGTGTTTCTTTAAGCTGCTTCCTTCTGAATTCCAAGAAGTAGCAACCTGACTTTGCTACGGTATCCAGGGGCGGCCAGATGGAGCTCTCAAATCATGGCTTGACTTTGTAGCCACCAAATCCAAAACCTGCAGGTTTGAGTCAATGTAACTGACTCAGCTGGCTGCCTCCCACTTCGGCTGGTGGAGGCAGCCTGCCTTTGAATGTCAGTTGCTAGGAATCACAAGTGGGGAGAGCGCTGCTGCCCTCAGGTCTTGCTTGTGGTCTTCCTGTAAGAAATGGCTGGCCACTTTGGAGAATAATTTACAGGACTGAATGCTCTTACCCAGTAGGCTCATCTTATGCTCTTACGTTCTTAATTTATGAATCACAGATAATATCTGATCTCAAAATGTCCACTTATGTTTGCATTTTCAGATGCTGAGCTTAGCTTGTTATGAGTTGGTCCAGGATGGACCACATTTCTCCAGTGGTCTGCAGCCTCCCTGTCTGCTTGCACTTCCTAGACTGAAAATGTCCCAGTGAGACGAGTCATCTCCTGATATCTTTCTTCCCTTGGGCTTCAATTGTAGTGCAGGAAGCCAGGGATGCTGCTAAAGGCAGACCTCAGCTGCCCACACTTCCTAAATTGAAGAAGGCTTGTGGGCAAATGATCTCATGTTGGCTTCCCCTGGTCTTCAATTGTAGTTTGGGCACCTGTTGTAGACCATAAGAAAGGGCATTCAGAAACAAAAATCCTGCACTCTGCCCATGAGGATTTTTAGGATTTTATCCCCTCCTATATGGTAATTTTCTTTTCTCATTCAATCAGCATTATATCTGCTGGGTTTTAATTGTTCTGGAGGTGGGCATGATTGCAAATGACAACAGTCAATATGTTAGAGAGCTCCTGCTCTCAGCAGACAATTATCAAGCTAATATGCACTTAAAATAGTGTGTTTTTAAGTTGGTCCCTATTAAGGATGCTTCTTAAATTCTCCTCTTCTGAATTTATCCAGGTTTGGGAGTTGCAAATTTTCCCAGCCTTATTAATAAAGCAGAACCAATATAAATCTCACTGAGATAATTTATTACGGTCAAAGACCAGCTCGCATGTAGAACCAATATGTTAGGGATGCTTTGCAGTTTTGTTCTTTATTTCCAGATTCACTTACACACTTTGGGTTGCAACTAAGTTTTACTTACAGTAGACCTGTTGAAATTAATGGCTCCAAGTTTATTCATGTAACTTACCTGCAGGATTTGCACTGACTGCCAATTTGCTATTGGGCAAGTTCAGAGTGTCAGCACCAACAAAGAAAGCCCTATGCAGCTCAGGACTGAGTTATTTGAGAGACCACTTTATCCCTTATACACCCAGAGGATTGCTGTGGTCTACAGGAGAGCTTCTCCTGCAAGATATGAAGATCACAGAAGAGCATTTAAATCAGGGCTTTTTGTGTGGTTGCCCCTCTTCCGTGGAATAGCATTCCTGTCGAGATATGGTAGATGCTCACTATTTACATGTTCCAGAAACAGTTGAAGACATCTTTATTCTGACAGCGTTTCCCAGCTGAATAAATGGGTCTTTGCCATGAGTGTCTACATTTTAGGTTTTTAGTCTTGTTTAAAATGTATTTGTTGATCTTGGTTTTTTAAAAAAACTGTTTTTAATTATATTATGTCTCAACCACCTTGAGATGGTGGTTTAAGGTAAAGGTAAAGGGACCCCTGACCATTAGGTCCAGTCGTGGCTGACTCTGGGGTTGCGGCGCTCATCTCACTTTATTGGCCGAGGGAGCCGGCGTACAGCTTCCGGGTCATGTGGCCAGCATGACTAAGCCGCTTCTGGTGAACCAGAGCAGCGCACAGAAACGCCGTTTACCTTCCCGCTGGAGCATTACCTATTTATCTACTTGCACTTTGACATGCTTTTGAACTGCTAGGTTGGCAGGAACAGGGGCCGAGCAACAGGAGTTCACCCCATTGTGGGGATTCGAACAGCCGAACTTCTGATCGACAAGTTCTAGGTTCTGTGGTTTAACCCACAGCGCCACCCGCGAGGTTTAGAAGCCAATTAATAAATCATTTGCAATAATAATGATGATGATGTCCATAAATTCCAATGAGTCTACTATAAGTAGTACTAACACTAGCTACAACCCAATGAAAACAAAAACTGATTTTAAAACAAGCAGATAACCGGCAATTATCTTGACTTCTCTAACAATATAGGCCCCAAATTTATTCAATTATTGGACAGGCTGTTTTTGACTGATCCCAACTGGAAGCCCTCCTCCCCTACCTTCTTTTAAACACCTTGTGGAAGTCCCTGTTATATGCAGGCTGTCTCGTCCCTTCCTTCCCTCCAACAGACAGTCTCTAAACAAACCCATACATCCTCGTCTTGCAAGATATGAATTATCTATCAGGAACTTCAAAATAAATGAAGGGGGGGGGAAATGACTGAATATTTAAACGTGCCACAGCTCCAACCCAAGATAGATCATTCTGGGCCAAAATCTGCCCCCCCCCCCGGATATCTACTTCTGCTATAAACTTCCAGTTTATCATATAACATTACAATTTATGGTATAACCAGCTTGTGTACAGACTATAAACTCTTTGTCAATGCCACTGCAAAGACTTTATAGGCCGTAAATAACAGAAGAGTGATAGTATCTATCCTTCTTATTTTGCCCTGCACATCCAATATATTGGACTTTAAACATGTCAAAGGACTAGCTTGTTTTACATATAATAAAGGTTACAATCAGATTTTTAAAAATGAAGAAAATCCTGATGTTTATTTCATTTCATTTTTTTTAATTTTTTTTTTTTGCACAAGACTTCAATTTTCCCCCCACTGCACCAGATCAGATGGAAGCAGTTGTCATGGTTTAGAAAGATGTGGAAGAATCTTTTTTCATCAGGTCTTATTTATCACATCATTAATTTATGAAATAGAGAGGGGAGGGGGGAAGAGAGCACTTTAATCTCCCAACCAAAATAATCAGAGTGGAAGGTTTTAACCTCGTAAAATTGCTGAAGAGATGCATTCACTGTAACAGTCCTCAAACCATGGGACTAAGGTTTGGGGAATCCTGAGGTGGTTCTTTAAAAAAACAAGCTAGTTGTAGGAGACACATTTAGGTTTGCAGATAGACATAACAGTGTGGTAGAGATGTTTTTGAAACTGCCCTGACTTCCATTTTTAAAAAGGAAGCAGGTGGTTGTACCCAATATTAGTTGATTAGGCTGTTTGAAATGAGTGGGCATGACTAACTTTGGTCCACTGATTTCTGTGGGTCTACTCTGAGTAGAACTTACTTGCCTATGAGCCATCATGGCTGTGAGTCCCGGAAGACCTGCTCCCTTCCTTCCGGGCATTTTCCCACCTAGCCTGGCAGGGTAGGGTAGGGTAGGGCCCTGACTGACTCCAACTACAAAAGCTGAGGCTGTGGGACAGAATCTTGCATTGGCGTACTGTGTTGGGTTTTGTTGTTGTTACTGTTGTGGATATTGTTTTTGGTGTTTTTAGATATTACTTATGTGGACATTGTTTAGTTTAGTTTTATTGTGTACTTTTTGATGTGTTTTATTTACTATTTATGACTGCCAGGGGTGCCAACTTGAATAAAATATTGGGCGTAGGCAAGTAAGCCCTGCCCTAAACAACCAATCACATTATGTGATGCACGTACACCATTTGAATGGCAATGACCATCAACTTTGAAGGGATGGCCCCCTCAAATATTTTATTTGGGGAGCCAAAGATCCCTCACCCATTAGGAGTTGGCTCTTATTATGACTACTTTTGTAATTTTATATATATATATATATATATATATATATGCTTTCGTAGATTTTCACGGGTACAGGAATGCAGGTTTTGGTGTCCTCGGGTGTCTTCCCGTGTAAAAGTTGGGGTGTCTAGGCGACGTTTCGACGAGGTCTCACTCGTCATCTTCAGGCTGGTGCTTTCGGCTTCTTGTTACTGGAACAGAGCAGGATCTCAGTGTTTGAGTTCCTATAAATACTGTTGAGGGGGTGTGGTGTATAGCCTCCAATGTTCTGGGCAGAGAGGAAGTTCCCAGGCTAGTGTGCCTTTTCTTCTTTTGTTCCTTAATTACTTGAGGGATATCCTGAGTGATTTCTTGAGTGATATCCTGAGTACCACTTAGGTGGGTCATTAGGTGTGGATTAGTTGCTAAAGTCTTTGTGTCTTGACCTCTTGAACTTTGTGAAGAGTTTTTCTGAGAAGATGGCTGTACTGCACTTAGTTGTGCTCTGGCTTGGCTTCGTGTATAGGGGCGAGCTGTGGTTTTGTGGCTTGTGTCAGCCAGATCTGTGTAGGGATTGCAGGGGGGTGCAGCATCCGGAGGTGCCTCCATGGTTTGGCTACTGGATGGTGTCTGTAATTTATCTGTGGAGAGGGTCTGGGTTTGGGTCTGGTGTGGTTGATTGGTGATGGCGTTCTGTGTGCCTCTGGATCTGGTGTCAGTTTTTGTGGGGAGGGCTAATTTCCAGATGTCTGGCAAGCGGGATGTGTCGTCACGCTTGTTCATGTTGTGAGGGTGTTTCTCTATCTCGATGGCTTCCATGATTATTCTCTTGTGGTGATGTTCCATGTTAAAGAGCAATTTGGAATCTGCAAAATTAATTTCGTGTCCTGTTTCTTTCATGTGTTGGAAAAGAGAGGAAGTTTTTTCTTCTTTTTTGACGGCATTCTTGTGTTCTGCGATACGTGCATTTATTCGTCTGTTTGTTTGTCCAATGTACGTGGCTGGGCAGACTTTTCAGGGTATTTCATAGACCCCTTGGTTTTCCAACTGGATTTTATCCTTGGGGTTTCTGAGGATATTGGCTATTTTTTGGTTGGTGCAAAAGGCACAAATAAACTCCGTAGCCAAGACTCTCATCTCCAGAACCAAACGCCTGGCTGACAAAGACCACTTGACAACTGAGTTACAGAATCTCTCAAATGTGTTAATTGCCAATGGATACCAGCAAAACAGGGTTACGAAGCTAATCCAAAAAGAAACACCCCCCAAAAACCAAGACACAGAAGAAAACAATGGCATGGCCCTCCTTCCTTATATCAAGGGCACTACAGATAAAATTAGCAAAATCCTCCATAAACACAATATCAAAACAGCCTTTTGCACCAACCAAAAAATAGCCAATATCCTCAGAAACCCCAAGGATAAAATCCAGTTGGAAAACCAAGGGGTCTATGAAATACCCTGCAAAGTCTGCCCAGCCACGTACATTGGACAAACAAACAGACGAATAAATGCACGTATCGCAGAACACAAGAATGCCGTCAAAAAAGAAGAAAAAACTTCCTCTCTTTTCCAACACATGAAAGAAACAGGACACGAAATTAATTTTGCAGATTCCAAATTGCTCTTTAACATGGAACATCACCACAAGAGAATAATCATGGAAGCCATCGAGATAGAGAAACACCCTCACAACATGAACAAGCGTGACGACACATCCCGCTTGCCAGACATCTGGAAATTAGCCCTCCCCACAAAAACTGACACCAGATCCAGAGGCACACAGAACGCCATCACCAATCAACCACACCAGACCCAAACCCAGACCCTCTCCACAGATAAATTACAGACACCATCCAGTAGCCAAACCATGGAGGCACCTCCGGATGCTGCACCCCCCTGCAATCCCTACACAGATCTGGCTGACACAAGCCACAAAACCACAGCTCGCCCCTATACACGAAGCCAAGCCAGAGCACAACTAAGTGCAGTACAGCCATCTTCTCAGAAAAACTCTTCACAAAGTTCAAGAGGTCAAGACACAAAGACTTTAGCAACTAATCCACACCTAATGACCCACCTAAGTGGTACTCAGGATATCACTCAAGAAATCACTCAGGATATCCCTCAAGTAATTAAGGAACAAAAGAAGAAAAGGCACACTAGCCTGGGAACTTCCTCTCTGCCCAGAACATTGGAGGCTATACACCACACCCCCTCAACAGTATTTATAGGAACTCAAACACTGAGATCCTGCTCTGTTCCAGTAACAAGAAGCCGAAAGCACCAGCCTGAAGATGACGAGTGAGACCTCGTCGAAACGTCGCCTAGACACCCCAACTTTTACACGGGAAGACACCCGAGGACACCAAAACCTGCATATATATATATATATATATATATATATATATATATATATATATTCCTGTTGGAAGCTGCCTTGAGCATGGTTTCAACTGTGGACAGGAGGCATACAAATAAAATGATGATGATGATGATGATGATGATGATGAGCCATGCACCACAAAACAGGCTATAAATTGCAGCTCAGGATGATTGAAGACAATGAAGCAATGACCATGAATGCATGGATGCCACAGAATGCAGGGAATGACAGCCTCAGACATATTTTGCTGGGGAGAGTATTCCAGAAGCAGGGAGCCACTACTGAAAAAGCCATGCTGTTGCATGCATGGCATTGCTTATGCAGTACTGCAATTCCACATAAGGTAGTGTCACTCATGACCTCATTCACATTTGGCTTATGATTCCAAGGCCACTGTGTCCAGTCATCCAACAACCCAACAAGTGGCCCCATCACCCTGTTTGGAGGCAAATCCATTTCAAAGCCCGGGTGCAATGAAACATCTCACCAGCAAATAAATGCACCACAAGAGCCAGCAGAAGCCTTCCTGGAATTCCAGCCAAAAGGCTGTCTTATCTCCAGTTAAAGAGGGCTATTATCGCTCCCTTCCCAGGAGAAAGCAAAGCAGAGCTGATTTGATTAAGAACAGATTAACCTCACTAACGCAGCTACCCTGGGCTTCACACCTGTCACTTTAGCATGACAATTTATATTTATTCAAAAAGCCACCAGACAGTAAATTAAACATTGCCCTAATTAGAAAAATGTCATAAGTTACAGTGGGGATGCAAACGAATCTCATTTCCATGCAGGTCTGGGGCAATGCATGTTTCAACCTGGAATGCCATCAATACTTTGACACGGTCATTTCCAAATAAGATGCTGCAATGAATTCATATTGATGCATGGGAATGGATGTGTATCGTGTTCAGGTTTTGGATAGTTTTCAATCACTTAATGGCCATATAAAAACATAAGAAGAGCCTGGCTTGCTGGATGAGACAAAGGGCCCGTCTAATCCAGCATCCTGTTCTCACATTGGCCAAGCAGAGGCCAATAGAAAATTCACAAGCTTTATGCCTGAAGTGGGAACCTCAAGCCACATGCAGTGGTACCTCGGGTTAAGAACTTAATTCGTTCTGGAAGTCCATTCTTAACCTGAAACTGTTCTTAACTTGAGGTACCACTTTAGCTAATGGGGCCTCCCGCTGCTGCCGCGCTGCTGCTGTGCAATTTCTGTTCTTATCCTGAAGCAAAGTTCTTAACCCAAGGTACTATTTCTGGGTTAGTGGAGTCTGTAAACTGAAGCGTCTGTAACTTGAGGTACCACAGTATTTCCATTACAATTCCAAGGCCCCATCTGCACTACGCATTTTTAGCACTCATACTATTTTAACTGTCAAGGCTTTCCGAAAAAGAATCTTTGCCAGAAGACCACTATTCCTCTCACAGAATACAATCTCCAGAGTGGTTTTATATCAATTTCTCTTCATAGAGAACTCTAGGAATGATAGCTCTACAGGGGGAATAGGGGTCCCCTAACAACTAACCCCTAACAACATGGGTGGCGCTGTCGTCTAAACCAAAGAGCCTAGGGCTTGCCAATCAGAAGGTCGGTGGTTCAAATCCCCACGACGGGGTGAGCTCCCATTGCTTGGTCCCTGCTCCTGCCAATCCAGCAGTTTGAAAGCATGCCAAAGTGCAAGTAGATAAATAGGTAACGCTACGGCAGGAAAGTAAATGGCATTTCTGTGCGCTGCTCTGGTTCGACAGAAATGGCTTAGTTATGCTGGCCGCATGACCCGGAGGCTGTACGCCGGCTCCCTCGGCCAGTAAAGCGAGAGGAGCGCCTCAACCCCAGAGTCGTCCACGACTGGACCTAATGGTCAGGGGTCCCTTTACCTTTACCAACCCTTAGCATCCCTTATAAAATATAATTCCTGGGATTCTTTGTGGGGAAGCCATAACAATTAGAGGCCCAATTTCCCCTGCCTTCGTATGAAGTATTGGGTTTGCAGTTTTGGGAGAGGCGAGGTTGCCTGCTGGGGAGATGGCAGGCTGGCGAGGCCCCCTAGATTTAGAGGCCCTAGGATTCTGTCTACTTAGCCTATACATAAATCTGGCACTGGCTATATCCTATACAGGAGCAGGGCCGTCTTAACAGTTGGCACTAGGGGTACACAGCACCAGGGCACCAGGCTCTCAGGGACACTAGGCCGAGAGCCTGGGACCGAGCATTGGAGTCCGGGGAAGAGCCACCGACAGTCGAGCAGAGCAGAGCCCATTGGAGCGCAGCAGGCCCTTCTGCTGCAGGCGGCTCTTCCCCGGACTCCAACACTCACCCCTGAACTCGCTCCGAGCCGCCACAGCAGAAGAGCCTGTGGTGCTCCAACAGGCTTGGCTCCGCTCGGCTGTAGGCTCTTGCCCCAGCTAACTGTTTTGGTGCTGCACCCAGAGAGCCGTGTAACGTTGTGGTGGGATCCGCCGCGCGCTGACAGCACCGAAGGCAGCAACAAAACCCAACAAATAGGAGCAAAGGGATCCTCTTGTCCCTGTGTGATCCCTGTAAATCCTTTGTACGGGTTCCCCCAAAGCCAGATTCGGGGACAGTGCAGGGTTGGAAGAGAGGAAGGAAAGTCCCAGTGCAGAAGTGGAAGTTACTCTGCTCATGAACTTATTCCGCCAAATACTGCCTATAATCCTGATCTCAAAGGTTGTCTAGAACAGGCCAGGGGGTCTTGTTGACTTTTTCCAGACCAATTGAGCGCAAGATGCTGCTGCCAAAATAGCTCCTCCTTCCTGGCCTGGGTAGGCCGATGGCCTGGGCAGGCCAAGTCTTCCTGTTATATACCTGCTGGGATTGACAAGGCATATGACCCTTACCTGAGTGAGCTTCTTGACTGAATAGGGAATATAAATCTCAGTGTTCCTAGCCTTGGTCTGACTTTCGAACAAATATGTCCCACTGAATTTGGAAGACTGAGAGTTTACATATTTTATAATTTAATGTTACCAATTAAACTCTTGGTGTGGTGCCTGTGGCCTACCAGGTGTTATTAGACTCCTAATTTCCACCAGTCCTAGCAAGTATGGTCAACAATGGTCAGGGATGGTGAGGGTTGATGATTAATGGAAGGGCAGTAACCCAGTGGTAGAGGATCTGCTCTGCATGCAGAAAGTCCCATCTCCAATCCCTGGCATCTCCAAGTCTGGTTGAGAGAGACCCCTGACTAAGAATCTGGAGAGCTGCTAGCAGTCAATGTAGACAACACACATCTAGATGCACCAATAGCCTGACTCTGTGTACAGAACAGGAGTGGGGAACTTGTCGCCTCCAGATGTGGTTGGACTCCAGCTTCCTACAGCCACAGCCAGCATGCTCACTTGTGAAGGATGATAGGATATGTCAGCAACCTTTTTCAGCCGTGGGCCAGTCCACCATCCCTCAGACCTTGTGGGGAGCCGGACAATATTTTGAAGAAGAAAAAAATGAACGAATTTCTATGCCCTACAAATAACCCAGAGAGGCATTTTAAACAAAAGCACACATTCTACACGCTGATTCCTGAACCGTCCATGGGCAGGATTGAGAAGGCGATTGGGCCACATCCAGCCCCTGGGCCTTAGGTTGCCTACCCCTGGGATATGTAGTTCAGGAACACCTGTAGGGCTACATGTTCCCCATCTCAGATTTAGACCTCGATTTAAAGAAAAAATCCCAAGGACTAGGTACTTCATTCTCACTCTTTCATTTTCCTTATTTTAAATATGGAAGGTTCTTCTTAAGGAGAATGTAATTGGAAACTGTAGCACTGTTCTTTCTCCTGCAAATATTGGCTTAGGTATCACGGTAGCTGTTAAGACATATATTGCTTGCGGAATAGCTGGGGAGTTTGTTTGCTTTTTAAGCTGTGGGTGATAGAGAGGTTTACGGCAATACTGTTTTGTAAGCTCATTGCTAGAAAACAATATAGCATTTCCCTCCAGTGGTTTCCCCCTGGGGCTTCAACTAAGGTCACATTTAAAGTGCTGTTACCATCTTAAACAGTCCTGGCTTCCCCCAAAGAATTCTGGGAATTGTAGTTTGTTAAGCATGCTGTTAGGAGAGTCCTATTTACTGTATTACCATCCCAGAGCTACAATCTCCAGAGTTCGTGGGGAAGATGGGTTGAAGATTAAGCCTTTCTGGGAATTGGGAGCTATAGCTCTGAGAGGGAATTTTAGGCTCTCCAAACAATGCGCAGCAGCCTTAACAGCCTACAGTTCTGAGGATTCTTGGGGGAAGCCATGTCTGTTTAAAGTAGTATCATAGTGTTTTAAATGTAGGGTGTGAATGTCACTAAAGTCTTGAGGAGAAGGATGAGGAGATGGTGGCCCTCCACATGATGAAAGGCTCCAATTCCCATAAGTTGGAGTCATGGTTGATTCGGTTGATGAGAACTTGACTCCATCAAGGTTCTATCCTTGCTTTGAGAGAAAGTTAGAGGATTTTGATTGCAAAATAATAATACTGACCCTCTGGATGGGCTCAGGCTATGGAGCTTTGATAAGCAAAATCAAGACATAAACTGACAGGCTGGGGAGAAGCTTGAAAAAAATGCAGAAATCAAGTGAGTAGAGCTTGGAGACCTCTGATACATGGTTGGCAGAGCCTAGGAAAAAATAAGATTCTACGGGCAATGGACATTACCATCTGTAATGGAAATGCAGAAGATCTTTGTGGTCATCTGAAGCAATTGTTTCCCTATGCCTAATGCTAGGGCTAAGTGTGGATAAATATATGATTGCTAAAAGTTACCCCCCCATTCAAGGATGCTGTACTCCCCCCCCCCCCAGGGTAAGGGTCGCAACATGTAAATGTCACAGTGATTTAGCATCCATCACCCAGCCTAGCAGTAATTTAAAAATATGGATACAAAAATATACACATAAACAAACACATACATACAATTAACTGAAACCTAAACATAAATACAAATCCCCTGTATAAAGTCTTTATTTTGATCCCAGGGTGTCTATATGAGTGACATTTTGGTTAAGGGCAATTGCATCTCTGCATATAAAACACATTATCCAAATCCACCCCCACCCCCCGTACACACACAATTAAATGAGAAACTTTTGGTTGCATACTGATCAACTTCCTTTTGCTCATTAACATGCATGTCTCTTCTAATTAGTGTTCTAATTCACACTGGGTAAACAGCTTCTAACAGCTACTTTTCTCCCATTAATCACATAAAATATAGTCTTCATAATCAAGGAGGAAATTGGAATCTGGGGTGGGGGGAGCTTTCTTGATATGTTGCAAAGATACTCACTCAACTTGGAAGCTTTAAGAACTAGAGATGACAAACCTGTCACAATGTCAGATGATAGCATGAGCAGGAAGTAAGTGGTGGCAGATGCAGGCAGGACCAGGACTTTCTGGAATTTTAATAGGAGTGTGGTTGTAGCTGCAGTGGTAGCTAGTGACTGGTAGGGAGAAAAGCAGGGAGGCCAACAGTAGGTGGCGTCAGAGCCAACAACAGAATCAACTAATTCCAGTTTTGTCATCTTTCTCCTCCCTGCTAAGTTCTAGAAGGGTAACACTGAAATTAAGAAGGAAGCCACTGCCAGCCAGTGCAACCCCCTGAATGGGATGTAGGTAAGAAGGGAGGCAAGTGAGGGCAGGCTGAGGACGGACTAAGTTTGGTGGAGCAGCAGCCCTACCTTGGGTTGTAGCTCCTTCCTTGCATCATTTAATCAGTAATCACCAGGTTGAGCACTGCTTTTCTTTTGGGTAAAGACAGAGGCAAAGTAGGTGTTGAACAGTTCTGCCTTCTCTCTGTCACTCAATAGCATTTCTCCATCTTCTTCATGTGAAGGACCTACTAGCCTTTTATTCTTGCTTTGAACATAGCTGAAGAAGCCTTTTAAGATTATTTATAACCTCTGTCACAAGCCTGAGCTCATTATGAGCTTTGGCCCACCAGCCCTTCTCCCTGTAACCGTTGGCTACTCTTGCTTCTTGAGTTCCCCGTTCTTCCATTTCTTATTCATGCCCCTCTTAAATCTCAGGTCCTTTGTAAGCTCCTTATGCAGCCACACCAGTTTCTTTAAATGTCTCCCACTCTTTTTTTTGTCAGAATGCTCTGCATTTGTGCCTTAAATATCTCACCTTTAAGAAACTCCCTTCTTTTTTAATATTTCTGACTATGGAATCTCACCCAGTAATTCCCTAAGCTTTTTGTAATTAGCCTTCTTAAAGTCCAGAGTGCATGTCCAACTACACTCAGCTTTCCCTTGCCTCCATATAAGGAAACTCAAGAGGATATATAATCACTTTCCCCCCAAGGTTCCCAGTACTTCCACTTCATCAAAAAGTTTCTCCCTGATTGTGAGGACCAGGGGTTGAGCCTACCTGAACACTGTGAGGTGGCATGGTGTGGTCTGTGTTTTTCTTTCCATTAAACATTTCTCTAGCCCTCTGCAACCTCCCTGGCTCTCTGAAATTCCTAATCTAAAAAAAGCCCTATGGGAAATGTTGCCTCATGACACCTACCCCTGGACTTTAATTGAAAAGTGGAAAGTTGGTGAAGTTTTCCAACAGGGAAACAATCCAAATATCTGAACACAGAAAACTAGTGCATTCAGAAATGCCTCTTTGTTATCAGCAACAACAAATGCATATTGGATATTGAAATGGTTCTGCAGCAATCTACCCTTACCTGAATCAATAAATACAAATTGATCTAGATTTACAGTGGTGCTCCTATGTCTTTTTGGGGAAGGGTTGTAGCTCAGTGGAAGAGCATCTGCTTTGCATGCAGAAGGTTCAGTCCCTGGAACCTTCTCCAGGTAGGGCTGGAAAAGAGTCCCTGTCTTAACCCCTGAAGAGTGATTGCCAACCAGTGATGGCAATACTGAGACAGATAGACCAATGGTCTGGCTTGATATGTCAAAAAATAGGACCTGAGTTTGGGATTGTTTTTCTATTTATTAAAAAAACTGTGGTGTTGTTGTTTTTAAAAAACACAAAGAGGTTTACAAAAAAGCTTGTCCTTGACCCAACATTCATCTTGGATGCCCAGATGACAACTGTTTCCTGCTTTTAAAAATGGCACCCCAGAGCCCATTCCACTGTCTCATGATGATGCCACCATATTCCGTAGACCATGCCTTGGCCATCAGCTTGATAAATGGAGGCATTGCCAATGCAAGATAAAATCATTATTAAAGTCTAGAATAGAGCTGGGTTTTTGGTGTTGTCAGCACAGCCATCATGAGCAGACATTTACCCAAGGAGGCATTTGCACCATTAGGACATATTGCTTATATTACAGCAACCCTGTACACTTAAGGCCATTGCTGTGAATTTCATCTACATCAGTGACAATTACTAATAAGGAAACACAATGTGATGGGCTCCAATGGAAGATGTGAGCTTTCAATGATATTGCCAGGAAGCAGTAGGAAACCTATAATCAGAATGTCCATGGTGAATATAACCTCGAGATAGGGATGTACAAACATGCTTCAGTCCATTCTGACATTCATTCACACTTTCATCTGATACTTTCCATTCCACTGCAATTGGTTTATTTTGCACAAGGGCCATCTTGTCTTCCAATGATGCAGAAATATACGTATATTTTTGTGTTATCTCATGGCACACAATAGTCATGCATATCTCATCTATCAACAGATATTCATAAATCAATTACCTTCCTTGTATGTTGCCTATCAAAATTAATGAATTTCCAGAGTGGTAGGCCGGTTGGTCTTTTGCAGCCAAAACAAGAAAGAGGTTGCGTTACCTTAAAGACGAAGTTAATGAAGTGGCTAACGGCCCATTACAAAGCCATCTATGACTGCTATTCTAGCCATTCCAACTCAGGAGTTAATACTCATAGAATTCCTCCCAGGTAAATGGTGTTAGGAGTGCAGCCTATCTTGCTGTCTTCTTATTGCATGGTTCTTTACAAAAATTGTTGTAGAGAACTAAGATGAAAAGCATTCATAGCAAGAGTCGTTGCCATGATGGGTGCTGAATGGGCAGGCAGAAGGAACTTCACCTGATGGTCCATTTTCAATGGAGTCATCTGATGCCCTGCATCTAGACAGGCTGTCAGTCTCCCCCCATCTCAAGAGTTCACTTCTGCCTCATTGCGTGATTTCCCACATGTTTTATGGCGCAGGTGAACTGCAAGCCACTGCAAACAAAGGTAGGCCACAGATCTAAAACATATCTGCTTCCAACCTCGCCCTCTGCTTTGCAACTGCCGAATAAGCACAGGGAAGCTATTTTGTCAGCTCGGAATAAAAAAAGTAATAACTCTTGCTCGGAGCCTGCCAAGGAGAGATGCGATATCCAAGACAGTTCTCACAAATTGTAATGAGGCTATTTTGACTGTTTGTGTGGAACGCAGCAACATATGGCATATTGCTGACTTCTGCTTGCAAGGCATCCGATCAGATTCACGTCGCCAATGAAACAATTTCAAAACTGCATCTCATGGAATACTGAAATGGCAATCTCAGCAGGTTCTTTTAAGAGCATCTCAGAACCACTGAGGGGAGGGGAAAGGATGTGGGGTCCCTGGCCTTTCCCCAAAACATTTCACCCCCCTTCTCTTGCTTGTTTTTCATTTCTTTCGCTTCTGACACTCCCAGGCTGAGACAAGGCATGACAAGCAGGTGGCCTATTTGGATTGCTTCCGTCTGGCTCGGGAACAGGACTCTTGTTTCCTTCCCCCAGTGGCGATGATTGCGGTATCAATCATGCTGTGACAATAACCAACTTTCGATCTAAAAACACATTGGGGAGAACAATGCTTATTTCTGTCTCGGAGGGCTATTCCAGTCATGGTGTAGAACATTTCTGGCCTTGCTCTGAAAGCATTTCCATTCAAGGCCAACTTTGATGAAAGTTCTTCTCCACTTCAGGACAGCTGAGGCAGGAGTTGATGCCAAACTGTTCTAAGGTTGTTCATTTACAGGGTTTCAAAGCCACCGCCACCCTCAGACCAGCTGCTGATCCCAAAGCAAGCATGTCAAACAGAACATCTAAAAAATTCACCACCTAAAAATTTTTGGGGATGGCCAACCCCCGCAGGTTTGATTTGCTTCAGGACTGGTAATTAGTAGCAACAATGGAATTTAGTAAGCTGCAGATTACTGAATCATCTATTTGACAATCTACTTCAAGACACTGACTTGCAGAGGCTGTCTGAACAGCAGACATTCCCAGCCCTAGCTGACGATACCAGGGAATGAATCTGGGATCTTCTGCATGCAAAGCAGGTGCTCTACCATTAAGCTACAACCCTTCCCCAAACAATTAAACTGATTTAATTCAGGACCCCCTGGTAGGGATGTGTCAGGAGTGTCAGGAGCAGGTCAGCAATAAATCACACGACATCAGTGAAGTTAACTCTTTATTCAAGGAAATAAGGTCGACTCAGGAGGCCAGGCCTAGTGAGCACATCAACTCATCCCAGTAGTTCTTGCCCCATGAAGCAGTTGTGGGGACTGAAGGTCTTCTTCTCCTCAGGGCCTTTCCTAAGCAATCTGAGACTCTTTCTTCTAAAATTTGGTACCCCCCACCTCTCTCGCTCCATTCTACAGCATTGTTGTGGTGCCCCCTGCAGCGTGGCACCCTGAAGATAATATGTCCCTCTCTAAGTATCCTTTAGGCTTGACCTGTACCTTTTGGATGAACACTGGACAGTGGAGCCTGAGTGCATGTGTTGGGTTCATATACCCCAAGCTCACTTAGGAAGGAGGGAGTCATTTTCTCCCCACCCTTGGGTGGAGAGCCACATCCTGTGGATGCATCCCATGCCCAAGGGTCTGAAGGGATGCTGTCCTACTAGAATTAGCCAAAACCATTGCATACCTGTACTTTGTGAATTGAGTTCATCTGGTTAATCTGATTTGCAATTCCTGCCTTTCTTTTCTGCTCCTAAAGATAGCCATTCTACCAATCTTTGTCTCATAAGTCTTTGTGGGGGTGGAGGGGCAAATGAGATACCAAGAGCAACCAAAATTGACATATTCTCCCATCTTTGCTTGCAAGTAATAAAACCAGAGCTTTTGCTCCATTGTTCCTGGTAATCTTAGTGAAGTGCCATGCAATGGGATATTATAGCTCCTTACAGAAATGATCCAGTTGATTGAAAACCAAGGGCCAACCGTGCAGACAGCCTTATCTGTCACCACGTCATTTAATAAGACAACATGGAGTTCCAACTTGTACGCCACGCAATGTTTCTCCCCCACCCCCCACCGGTCGCCTCTGCTCAATCTATATTAAGTCGATACTCCGCTAAAACCTCACATTTGTTGCATTCTTTCCAATTTAGTTTCTGTCAATGCCCACTAAAAACGCTGAGCCCATCAAAGTGACTTCGCCCACACCAATTTCAATAACCAGGCTGTCGGGGGGGGGGTAGGGGTGGGGGGAATGCCATTTAATGGTGTCTGTACTCAGAGAGGAAACAACCAGCTTTCTGATTTACTTTGTGTCTGGAATAGCTGGCCTTTTCATCAGGAATGATCAGATTCAATAGAACAATACATTAAGGCAAAGCTCTGAAGCATTACAGCCTCCCCCGCCCCCACTATCAATAGTGCAATGAGGATTATTCTCTTTCTCTCCCTCTCTCTCTCTCCAAGGATGTATTAAAGCTGACAGAGGTAATGAACGATAATCGGATAATCTCTCCCCCCCCCCCCATAAGAATCAGTTCCTACAAGAAGTAGTACAGTGTGTTCTGGACTACACCACAAAAGTAGTGGAGAAGTGTGTTCTAGAGCATATCATTCCAGCAACAGGTTTCAGTGATCCTTGTGAAACGCCCCTGCACAAATATGTCAGATTTGTTTATTTACTTGGAGATTTCGCCCCTCCCATATCCAAGAATCTCCTGATGATCTCCTGATGATCTCTGCTGACTCTCCAGAGAGGAGGGGGCGTGTTCTGCTATCTACTTATTCTGCCCCAGCACCACATCAAAGAGTGAGAGTCAGTCAGTCAGTGTGGGGGGGGGGGGGAGAGAGAGACTGAGTGTTAGAGATCGTGTGTAGAGATAAGGTTGCTGCTAAGAGCAGCTGCAGACACTCAGTGTAGTGCAGCATTCATTTATGCTTAGAACCCATTTAGCTCTGTATATAGTTGTATTATAGTTGTAGACAGAATAAAGAAGATATTCTACAGAACTGCTTTCCAAGTCATTTATATACTCTGCTAGACTCTGCTATACTCTGCTGTGCGACGACTGTCTTCTTGTTGGAGTGAATCCGGTGCTCACAACTCTAAGCTGTGAGTCCACAGCACTTTGACCTGTTCCTGTGCAGAAGGTGGTCTCTGGAAGTGCTACCCAGCTCGCCTAGCCCAGTCGGGGCTGAAGTGCATGAGTCCAGTTGGTGGTACTGGCTCAAGGGCGATGCTGACAATTTCTATGCTACACAGAGCCTAGAGAAAGATCAACGGGTACACCTCTTTAAATATAGATCAATATGCATTTATGGATTCACATAAAGGTAGATAGCAGTTTGAAAGCATAATTATTTATTATTCATTTAAGGGAGCCATGGGCCGCCTTTTAGGACCAAGGCTGTGATATATAGCAAGCCAGGTAATACCAAGTTAGACCACAGAGCCATCGGCCTCAGTACTGCCTACACTGACTGGCAGTGACACTCTAGACCAGAGCTTTCCAAACTTTTCATGTTGGTGACACGCTTTTTAGACATGCATCATGTCGCAACACAGTAATTCAGTTTTACTAGCAAACCGGAGGTTCACCTAACCCCTTTCCAGCCAGGGGAGGAGCATGGAGAGCATTTGCACAGCACACCTACACACTGCAGCTGACACACTAATGTGTCACGACACACTGTTTAGAAAGTTCTGCTCTAGACTCTCAGACAGGAGTCTGGGAGATGCCAGGGATAAGAATGTGGGACCTTCTGCATGCAAAGCAGATGCTCTACCACTGAGCTATGGTCATTTTCTTATAAATAAACAAAGATTCCAGAGCAATGAATGCAACTTTTACCTTTGAACTCAGACACTCCAATTGTCCCTATTTTCTAGGGATGCCCATGATTTAGAGTCGTCCCAGTTTCTGATTTGATCCTGGAATCTCCTGCTTTTCCTTAGGATGTCCCTATTTTCATTGGAGAAATGTTGGAGCATATGGAGTTATCCAACCCCCAAGCCGTCTGAAAGCAATCCTGTATGGAGAAGGTTATTTTAATGTTTAATGTTTTGTTATGTTTTTATATACAGTATGTTGGAAGCTGCCCAGAGTGCTAGGGCAACCCAATAAGATGTGCAGGGTATAAATAGTAAAATTATCATTATGGGACATCCCTATTTTCATCGGAGAAAGGTTGGAAGGTATGCTAATCTATTTTCTACACACACACAGAGACACCTCTGTTCTCCATCCAGACAAGCAAGAGGCATTATCAGCGTTCCACAACACATTCCAGGCAGGCAAAAACACTTGAGATGCCAGGCAGGGCAAGTGAAGGGAGTGGATTAGTGCTTTTAAAAATGGTCATACATTGTCAAGGGCACTTCCCAGCCAAGGAATGCACACAGCCAAGAATTAACTCTTTATTGTCAAAGAGATAACACTTACAGTCACTTCTACATCTCTGGAGACCTACCCACACCAGTCTAGTGCCTGGGCAGCTATTCCCAGGCAGTGGCAAAGCTACCTGCTCTGGCACCGGGAGTGGCATACATCCGGGGGCATGGCTGGTGCACATCCCAGGGGGCTTGGCATGCGTCGGGGTGTGTGTGTGCAGCAGCAAGCAACATGAGTCCAGGAGTGTGCAGGGCGAGCCATGAGCATCCTGGGGGGGTGCGGCGAGCTCTGAGCATCCCAGGGATACACGGCAGGGGCTGAGCGTCCAAGGGGGTGAGGGCAGGGACAGCTGTGATGGCACCCCCTGGATGGCACCCCCTTTCATCCGCCACTGTTCCCAGGTCTATGGAGCAGTTTCAGTAACTGGGGGCCACTCCCCTCCACCAGTTTATGTACCTTACCCCAGTGGCTATGCACAAAAGACTCTGCCTGCAGGGAAACTTCCTCTGCTCTTCCCATTTCAATTCTCTCCTGGCTCTGGGGGACAGTGGGGATGGAGAGGGTGGGGAACGCCCAGCCCTTCACTTGCCTGGCCTGCCTCTTCCTTCAGTTCTGAAGCTCCCCCTGCCTCCGGTTCTTGCATCCTGGCTGGTACAGGCATCCAGAAGCCACTGCCCCGCTCTCCTGAGTCAGACTCCAGCCCCGTTTCCCCAGTGCACACTTGTCAGCATCCTGCCAGTCCCTGACACATATACAGGAATTAGCCGCTTGGATCTATACAAGTATGGCACTATCTGGCAAAAGTCACTTGCTTAACTGCATTAATTGCTTTTGCCACCCATCCCAGTTAATTCATTTGGGAAATGGATTATTACCATAAAAGATAAAATCTTTCCCCATCATTGAAAGTTCTCTGATTAAGGCCAGGATGTGCTTCACAGGTGAACTTGTTTATTAGGCAAGAGTAATGCTTTAATGCATCCCAGCTCTTAAGATAGGAGGAAGGTGCTGAAAATGTTGTTGATGATGGAGGGCCTTGTCACAGGTGAATGCTCCACTGAGCGTCTTAACATTTAAAAAGTATTAATCTTTCATTTTAGATGGGACTGTGTTATGTGTGGGAGGGTGGGGGGTGATTTTAATTCATGGGGTTGAAGGATTCCATTTGGACCATGATTTCATTCAGATCAAATGTGCCTTTAATTGCTGGTCTGTTGAGTAAGAAAGAGACACTTAGCCTAGTGTGATGCTTTGATATCTCGGGTTCCAGTGCTAATATAAAAAAACATTATCACCACAGGTGTAAGCTACATTACGCACAATAATTAGGAAATGAATTAAAGATGTGCTGGGTTGCCAGGAAAAAAGGTAGCATATTCAATACCTAATGGAGGAAATGTAAGAGAAAGATTGGGAGGAGGGGAGTATATTTATCAGTGTGCTTGTCAAACTAAGAGCAGTGGTGTCTGGTACCCTAATAGGGTGGAAAGTGGAGAGATCAACAGTAGGGGGAGCCAGAGCCAGTGACAGGCAGAGGCAACCAACAAGTTCTACAATGGCAGTACAGTGGTACCTCTGGTTACGTACTTAATTCGTTCCGGAGGTCCGTTCTTAACCTGAAACTGTTCTTAACCTGAAGCACCACTTTAGCTAATGGGGCCTCCTGCTGCCGCCATGCCGCCAGAGCACGATTTCTGTTCTCATCCTGAAGCAAAGTCCTTAACCCGTGGTACTATTTCTGGGTTAGCGGAGTCTGTAACCTGAAGTGTATGTAACCCGAGGTACCACTGTACTAAGACCAAAGAGGAGGAAGCTGACAGCCAGGGCTACCCCTGGGGCTGGATATAAGTAAGGAGGCAGGCAGGTGGAAGCAGTGCCCTATTTGTCCTGATGGACCAGCCACCAGTGCTTAGGGACATGGGAAGCTGCCTTATATTGAGTCACATCATTGGTCCATCTATTGTCTATACTGACAGTGACTTTCACTCCAGAGCATGTGCCCCAGCCCCGGAAGGTTTCCCAGAAGGGAATGTGGCCTTTGGATTGAAGAAGGTTCTCTCACTCTGCTATACTGGGTAGCAGGGACAACTGAGAAGGCCGGGTCCAATTATGGAAGAGTGTAGCAGCCACAGAGGTGATTTGAGGCCTGCAAGCCAAGAGCATGAACTGGAAGCATTTACTCAACACAGACCCATTTATATCAATAGCACAGAGGTGAATCGTGGCTTCTTAGTCAAGAACACAAACTGGAAACATTTACTCAGCATAGACTCATTGAAATTAACGGCCTGAAGTTATGCATGTTCATTACTTCCAGCGGGTCTACTCTGAATAGGACCAACATTGGAGGCAGTTCTAATTTTGAATTGGTGTTCACCCCTCCCTTGAAACGAGCGTTTGTGATGAAGTAATCGCAGAACAGCTGGAGTTATAAACTGCTTATGCTCAGGCTAATGTGGTAATTTAATGTTGCTTCAGCAAAAGTTTTAACAATTATGTTCCTTGGATATTTTTTTAAAGGAAACAGCAGCTTGGATTGGCATTAAATGGGAGGAAAAATGCAAATAAAATGCAGATTTATTTCAGTTTTGTTTCCTTCTAATTGCAGTTATTCATAATATTTTAATGCACACAGGCTGCAGCTTCTGACTGCAATACAGCAGGCTCAGTACAGCTGAAATGGCTTGATGTAGCGAGAAAAAATGCCCCAAGCCATTGCAAAAGCCCTTTCCCTCCATTCCTAGCAGCTATTCTAATCATGGCATGCTTCCAAGAGTACACTGGGGGAAAGGCTGTGCAGGAGATGATTGGAGAACCGTACACATTCTTGCAAAGAGAGCAAATGAAAACATCCAAAGCCATGCAGAAAATGTATCTTTGTTCTCATTCATGTCTCCAATGCAGCAAAAGACCAGAGTCAGTGCTGTATGTCTGTCACAATACCATGAAAGAGCAACCCCCCCTTTTTGTTTAAGTGAGGGTGGGAGCTGAAATCGGAATTCATACATATCCCAATACGATGACCTTACAGTGGTAGTGTGCTTGTTTGTATATATACAGGAGGCTCCAGGTTCAATCCCTGCTGTCTCAAGCTAGGGCTTGAACAGACACCTTAGGAAACCCTGGAAATCTCAGACGTTTTCAAGGATCTAAAAGCAGGGCTTTTGGTGTAGCTGCCCCTGTTCCATAGAACAGCATCCCTGTCAAGATAAGACAGGCACCTGCTGTCTGCACCTTCCAGAAACAATTGAAAACAGTTTTGTTCTCACAGACTTTCCCAGCTGGATAAATGGGTCTTTATCATAAGTGTTCACTGGTTAGTGTTTTAGCCTTGTTTTAACTTTTAAACTTTTAAAAATTCTATGTAAATCACCTTGAGATTAGGCAACTAATAAATCAATAAAACAACAATAACACCACATTTTTTATTCATTTCAGAAAAAGTAATGTGATTTAGTAAGATTTTGCAACTCACAACATGTCCCAAGCTTTCCACACCAGGCACTCCATAATAGCAATATAATAGGACTGCAATGGCAATTAAATGATGGCATATTTTAGGGCAATGGAGGGTGTCCACCAAGTCATGGACCATTGGCAGAATGGTAACATTGTCATAAGAATTTTCATGCTTGGCTTTAGTGATGGATAAGGTACCATTTGCACATCGTACAGGTATTTTCCCCCTTCTTTGCTCCTTCAGTCAGCATGTTGACATAAGGCAGCCTTCCTCAACACGGGCACCTCCTAGGTGTTTTGGACTAAAATTCCCAACAGTCTCCACTAGCACAGTCCTGCTGGGGTAGACTATACAGCAATCAGCTACATAAAATCCCACTATTTCATGCCAACTCCTGGAAGGTCCATCAAAGCAAGCCCTCAGCCATTTTTCTGAGCCTGGATGTCTTTGGCAGCGGGGCTGACATTCTGTCATTGTGTCCTCCTGCACACAAAATTTAGAAAGTAGAACAATAGCCCATTTAGAGTCCCTTCTTGTAGCATCCAGGAATTGATTAGAGAAATTTAAGCCCTACAAGGCCAAATCAATGTACAGAATGAAAAGAATATGTGATCCGAAGCGTGAATTTCACTCCTTGCTATGGGATAGTTTTGTCCACCAATATTTCTGTGTTGTCAAATAACAGATCAACTTATACTGCCTAAATTTCTCTCTTCCTCCCTCTCTCCTTTTCTTTCAGCATACTTGTCTAGGGATGGTTCTGAAATTCTCAAAAGAGTTGCAATAGTCTCAACAGAGCTGTAATAAGGCTTAGCAAAAACATGGCATTTCCGCTCATACGTTGTCACTGTCAGATTTCATCCCAAGGAAAAGTGGAAATATTTTTTTCTCCTCAGAAAACATCTGAGTAATCTCAAAGGAAGCCCAAACTCTATGAAGAAACTTATGGTGCAGTGGGGGTGTTGCTGCTGCTACATGGGTGGGTGGGTTTGCCCAATTCTGCTGGGATGTCAATTCAAGTCTATTCCATTTTTGGAAAAAACAACTTACGGTAATCCAGCAGATCTCTGTTCCTCAACATTCAGTAGGGGGCAGCATGGTGAGGTGGCGGCACTCTGCTGACCTCCCAACAACTAAGTCACTGCTGCTTACCAGGAAGGAGAGGGAGAGGGGTGAGGCAGCAGGGAGGTTGGTCCAATACAGGTGCACTAGCAATCTGGGATGGCAGAGAACAGGGCTGGTAAAAGGGGTGTGGCTTGGGTAAGAGTATTGAGGGTGGAATAGAGTGTTCTGGAGGTGCACATTCAACACCTGGGCCTGAGATTCCTCACTCCTGACTATGGATGTAACAAGGCATTGTTTTCCATTCTGCCATGTATTTGTCACATGCAGCACTGTTTCCATTCCAATGCAATTCAGTCTTCTGCCAAAAACTATCTTATTTATCTCACTGTCCACTGCAATGAATCAAAGAATCATAGAATGATAGAGTTGCAGAGTTGGAAGGGACTACAAGGCTCATCTAGTTCAACCGCCTGAAATGTCGGAATCTTTTGCCCAACGTGCGGCTTGAACCCACAGCCCTGGGATTAAGATTCTCATGCACCACTGACTGAGCTATCCTCTAGGAAATTACCTAGTTTATGTAATTTACATAATTAATTACCTAAATTATATTGCCATTACATTATTTTTCCCCATTCCTTTCAGTACAAAGGAAACACAATGCAAATGATTGTGGGGGCGGAGACACTGGAATAATTTAGGTATTATTCTGAAAGCAAGAACAAGAGCAAATGCTGATTGCATTTGCTGGATTTATTTCTCTCTGGAACATGGACCAAATAAGGGAGTAATGGCAAATTCTGTTCCTCTTCCTGTTTTCATCAGAACTCTCTGGCACCTGACAGTAAGACTCTAGTCTTCTTTGAAGCAACATCTGAACATTAAAAAATGCTGGCATGGGTACCATGGTCTCCGCCTCCTGTGCATGGCTAACCCTAGGTGGTCACTTCCTGGCTGAGCCTGATTTAATAGCTTTATCCCTCCTGGGAACTTCTCTCTGAAGACAAAATTTGGCATTAAACTCATAGAAAAAGCACACTTTAGAATAGTCCCACAGCTCTGGAGCTACCTGTGACCAGAAAAGGCCTTCGCAGTGCCACTGCAAAACTTACTGCCAAATAGTGTGCAACAAAGGACTGAGCGCTTGGCAAGTTAGTCTTTAAAGGCTTCTCATTAGTGGCACAACTTCTCTTTAATAGTTTCGGAGAGTAATAAGTGGTCCCGGTTCTTCCCCCGAGGCAGCTTTGTTGCTCAACTGCTGATTGACGCTCAAATGGCTTTCTAATGTACTTGGTCTGGCTCTTCAAGATGCAAATGTTTTCTACCTGAATATGTTCAGCAGATCCCCACAAAGGAATCACTTTTTTAAAAAAAAAGGAATACACACACACATACACACACACACATATACACCAGAGGGGCATTCTTTAAGTAATCTCCTGGTGCATTACAGACCATCCTTAAACTCAAAGAGGCTTGGGATGAGATGGCCCCCATCCTTCTGTATTTTTTTAATTGTTCCACGGATTCACTTTCGTCTGGGTTCTAGTGCTCCCAAGTTGCTGTTAAGCTAGGAAACTTTCTCAAAGTAACTCTGGAATCGGAGCGTTGAAGGTTCCCATTCCTTACCTTTATTTTCAGTTCTCAGATTCTTCTTCCTTCAGTTCCTTAATGGTTGTTTCAGAAGGTGTGGTGGGTCAGAGTGATGGAATCACTGACCCAGCATTGCTACAGGTTACAGGGACGCTCGTGTCCCTGTGGTCTAAACCACTGAGCCTTTTGGGCTTGCCGATCAGAAGGTCATCAGTTTGAATCCACACAATGGGGTGAGCTTCCATTGTTCTGTCCCAGCTCTTCCCAACTTAGCAGCTCGAAAGCACATCAGTGCAAGTAGATAAACAGGTACTGCAATGGCAGGAAGGTAAACAACGTTTCCATGTGCTCTGGCTTCTGCCATGGTGTTCCATTGCACCAGAAGTGGTTTAATCATGCTGGCCACATGACCCGGAAAGCTGTCTGAGGACAAATACCGGCTCGCTCAGCCTGAAAGCAAGATGAGTGCCACACCCCATAGTCACCTTTGACTGGACTTAACCACTCAAGGGTCCTTTACCTTTACCTTTTTACCTTACAGTTATCAGGATGGTGCTGGGGTAAGGTAGGGCAGCAGCCAAATTGGAGCTGTGCAAAATGGTGTTACCATTCTGCCAGCACCACTCTGACCTCACTGCCAGCATTCTCCACCTCTTCAGCACTGTCCAGGTATCTGCAGGTGTCCTTTGGGCAGCTCTGCTTCCCATACTGCCTGCTACTGCTCTCTGTCAGCACAGAGATGCAACATTATACCACAGTTCAGCACCACCACCTTCATCTTGATGTGATGGTATTAGGCATGGCTGAATCAGTCCATTTCAGTTTCTCTCTGTTCTCCACATTTCCAAATCAGGCTGCAATTTACTTCTTCTTTTTAAAATCCCTCATGAAATTTTGTCAGCATTTCAGTGCAAATTTCACATCATCTGTTCATTTTTGTGTATAATTTTGTCCAATCACTTTTTACAATGCAATTTCCTTTAACACTGTGTGCTATTTTTGCAAATATATGTGTTTTCACACATAATTTCCCCTGCTATGTGCATTTTTTTGGTACACATTACTTGGTTGGAGAATTACGTTGCAAAATTTGGAGACGTGTGGCTTTTGAAGGATGTCTGTGTTTCAGTTTGTGTACTGGTTTGAAAACGCAAATTAAAAGGTTCACTTTTAATTGGAATCGGGATCAAATTTCTCCTTCATTCCTAGATGATATGTATGATTACACAAATATTTCTTATGTGCAATGTTTGACAGATTCACACATGCTTCAGCAGACACAATGCTGTTGCAGTCTTACTTTCAACCACATCAAGACTGCTGCTTTCAAGCAACATTTTGTCTGCACATGTTTTTGTATTGGTAACGTTTCATGGGGTGAGAGAGGGATATACGAAGGAAGAGAAAGCTGCCTGAAAGTATGTAAAACCAAATTCGGAACAAAATAATGAAACTGTATTTTGGAAATAAAGAATGAAACCCTAACACACTGGTTGTGCTTCAGAAACAAGGCTAGGAAATTTTGCAACTTCAAAGCCAGGAGAGAAATTCAGGTGAGGAGAATCTAAGATTCATCCTTCATGGGGACTGGCTCAAAATCCGCCATTTAAAGTGTGTGTTAGCTCAATAATTGTCCACCGAGAGCAAACGCTTTCAGACTTATTGACTGTTGTCCGTCGCTTCAGTGGTGCAATCGCACACACCTGCAGAACAATTAAAGCCCATTTGTTACAGTCAAACTGCCTCTGTTGGAAACTTTTAAACATTGCCCAAGCAGAACAGATTTGTCTTCCACTGGATTTCATTTTGTAAAAAGTTCATTGTGTAAAGCAACCACGTCAGAAAAAGGTAACCGTGAAAGCATTTCACACACACCACTATCCAGGCACGACATTTGTGTCAATAACTGAACCCTTAAAAATTAGTACCAGGCATTTGATAGGTCAGCTATTTGGCATGTAGGACTCTCCACATGGTCCAAGGGAAGCTCTCACCTAGATTTGGATCCCTTTGTCCTGTAGTACCTCAAAAAGTAACAATGTGTCATGGCGTAAAGCGTTCTCCAGTACTGTGAGGAGAAAACATGGAGATTGGATAAGGGGATTCCAAAGATGCAGAGGCACCATCTTCTGAAGAACTTTGATGGGACCTGACATGACATCCTGACGCATGACATTGAGCAGTATCCTGACATCACTTTGCACCTGGCTCTGTGTTCAACCTCAACAATGGGGGCCTGGGCCCCCTCAAAAACAAAAAAAGCTTGAGGGGCCCCAAAGAGTCTCAGTCCCCTCAAACCAGTACCTATGCAAAGCTGGAACAGAAGGCCGCTAAAGAGAGAAAAGGGGTTGATTGTTAAGCCACTCTGGGAACTGTGGCTCTGTGAGGGGAATAGGGAATAAACCATTATTTAAAACATATGACCTCCACTAAAGAATCCTAGGAACTGCAGGGGTTTTTTTATTAAAAAATGCTCATAATTGTACTGAGGGGTGAACTGCAGTTCTCAGGATTGTTTGAGCAAAGCAATGTGCTTTCAATATATTGTGCATATGCAGCCTATGTTGTTTATGATTTGCTTTTTTGCCTCTTATTTTCAATATATATTTGTATATGTAAACAACTTACATATTTTATTTGTACATATTTTATTATTGCATGTCTTATAACTAAACCAAATGGAAATACAGAAAAGCATTTTCTTTTTACTCTGCACTTGATTTTAGTTCTCTAAAGATAAGAATTTTAGAGTTACACATTTCTGATCAGAGGCAGAGGCACCCCGTGCGATAATCCTAAAGGCAGCGTGAGAGGGGGAAATCCATCCCTGAGCTTGGCAGATTTGCTCTTCCCTACATCTGCTTCCATGACCTCAACACCTTTTTGCTGTTCCTGACAGTGTGTGGCTAAAGGCTGGGCACAGCGAGACAAGAAAACAAGGTACTGAGAAAAAAAGCGAAGGATGAAAGGCCCCTCGCTCCTTGCCCGCAAAGCAGCATCAAGGGCTCGCCATCACTGCAGGTTCTGTCGCCTCTGTGGGCATAAATAGAGCTCTGTGTGCTTCTGTAATCAAGCCAGTTACTTGCAACAATGCCTGGGCCCCGGTTACAACTTCACACCAACACACACACACACACACACACACATACAAAGAGAGCAAGCGCTCAGGAAGAAAAACAGCCTGCTGTCAAAGCAGCTGCATCTGACAAGGATAATGAAGAAAGGGATGCTGGAAAATGAGCACCTGCTTTGCATGTAGAAGGTCCCAGGTTCAATCCCCAGCATCCCCACACAGGGCCAGGGGAAACCTATTCCCTGAAACCCTGGAGAGGGTTGTTGTCAGAGTAGACAACACTGGCTGGACCAATGGAAAACAAAATGGCAATAGCTCAGCAGAAGGTCGCAGGGTCGATCCATAGCATGTCCATGTAGGGCAAGGGGTGTCCGCTTCCTAGAGCTCTACTTCTTCAAGTCAGAGATAAGAACTAGTGGACTAATGGTCTGATTCTCAACACAAGCAACTTCCCATAACTGCTAGATAGCAAGTCTTTCACAGTGGTGATCCAGTGGTGATATTGCCTTGCCACCAGTGTTCAAGTTCAGTTGGCATCAGAAGGAGCGTCTCCACCCCCATCATTCAGCCCAGACACTGAGGTCCAGCTTGGAGGGCCTTCTGGCGGTTCCCTCGCTGCGAGCAGGGAGGTTTCAGGGAACCAGGCAGAGGGCCTTCTCAGTAGTGGTGCCTGCCCTGTGGAACACTTTTCCTTCAAATGTCAAGGAAATAAACAACTCTCTGACTTTTAGAAGACACCTGAAGGCAGCCCTGTTTAGGGAAGTTTTTAATGTTGGATCTTTTATCATGTTTTTAATATTCTGTTGGGAGCCACCCAGAGTAGTTGGGGAAACCTAACCAGATGGGTGGGGTATAAATAATAAATTATTATTATTATCTGCATGTGCAATGGGGCAGAGCACCATCTTGCCTATCATCTCAGGCAGCAAGATGTCACTGGTCAGCCCTTGAGGCAAGTGAGGGATAGATGAACTACAGGGAACTTGGTGACAGGCGTATGCTCATGGAAGACAAGGCTATCAGTTTTGACTTGCCATAATGTCTGCTTACTACTTCCACAGCTAGAGGCAGTATGCCTCTGAAGAACAGTTGCTGGGAGCCATATGTGTGGAGAGTTTTTGTTGCACTCAGGTCCTGTTTGCAGATCTTTCCATAGGCATCTGGTTGGCCACAGTGTAAACAAGATGCTGCCCTAGATGGACTACTGATCCAGGATATTCTTATATTCTCTATGTGACACAGGGGTGGAGGAAGGGGGTGTAGTGGTTGTGGACCGCCCGGGTGTCATCCCTGAGGTGGGATCACCCTCCCACCCCCCTGGGACACTCGTCATGTGTAGTGCCCCCCCAGGACACTAGCCCCACCCACTGGATGGCTAGCCCCACCCCCAGGTGCACAGCATGTGTGCTGCTCTGGGTGCCAGAGCAGCTAGCTCTGCCTCTGCACAGGGGTATATGTGAAATGGCAGTATCCAGCCACTCTTCTAGGCAGAATGGATTCATAAAGGGAAAGATCACTGGAATACAAATTACATCTGCACAGCACCTTCTGGATATTTTTCAGTAGCCAGTCGTGCCCTCCTGCAGCAGTTACATCCCTGCCCTCAGACCCAGAATCACTGCCCAAGACCACCCTCAACTGTTCCTCCTTCTAATTGTGAATTCAGGTGTCGAGAGAACTTGTGCCATGATGGGGCCACTGAAAAGAAAGCAGAGGGACTGACATATTTCGAGGCAGCCTCACATTTGATAGAAATAATAAGAACTCTAGGTGCATACCCCAAAATATAGGGTGTGGCATGCTTCATAGCTCTGGATTGTAGAGCATTAGTTGGAACAGACAAAAGTTTGGAAAACCGAGGGAAGGACCATAGGAAGCTGTCCTATAATATGTCAGAACATTGATCCATCTTGCTCAGAATTGTTGACATTGACTGACAGTGGCTCTACAGGGTTTCAGACAGCCAGTCTTTCCCACTCCCACCTGGATAAACCAGGAACTGAACTTGCAATGTTCTGCATGCAAAACAGATGCTCTACCAGGAGCTATATTGAAAGCTGCTTTCTACTGGGGCAAACCTCTGGTCCATCCTTACTCATTAATGTCTGCACTAACTGGCAGTGACTCTGCAGCATTTGAGACAGTGAATCTCTCCCAGCCCTTGGAGAGATGCTATTGGAGATTGAACAAAGGACCTTCTGCATGCAAAGCAGGTGCCCTACTGCTGACATATAGTCCTCGGAAGCGGCTAAGCTTACTTGTCTTTTTAAAACTATAGGTGACATCTCCACCTTCAAGAGATGGGGTGGGGAGGCTTCCTTTTCCAGAAGGGCTACCGCAAGCTTAGAAAATACAGCCTCACTTTGAGCCGTGCATATGGAAAATCAAAAGCCATTCACGACAAACAGATGACCATCTACCAGTTTGCCAAGCGGACTTGGCTAGCCAACCCCACAGCAGTTGGTTGATTGCAGACGTCTCGGATATATATGAGCATTCTGAGAGTCCCAAGTACCTGGCAAAAGCTGGGGTAATCTGGTTTATAGCATCACAGACAATCTGCATTTCCACCCTGTGGGGAATGCTGTGCGCCACTGCTACACCACTCCTGCACATTTCTGCTGGAGCCAAAGAGGAATGTGGTGGCCGTCAATCATTCTGCAGCCCACGGGGCAGGGGGTGGGGGGAGACCGACAGGACTACCTTAAGCTTGTATTTTGAAGAGGATTTCTGGGTTGCCAGCTCTCGGGTATTTGATGCTTTTGCATTGAGCTTGCATGAGATATTTTGTTGAACAAACCACTCTTTGTAGCTCTAAATATATATACATTGGTACTTCATGTTACATACGCTTGAGGTTACATACGCTTCAGGTTACAGACTACCTAATGCATAAATATTACCTCGGGTTAAGAACTTTGCTTCAGGATGAGAACAGAAATCGTGCTCCAGCGGCGCAGAGGCAGCAGGAGGCCCCATTAGCTAAAGTGGTGCTTCAGGTTAAGAACAATTTCAGGTTAAGAACAGACCTCCAGAACGAATTAAGTTGTTAACCCGAGGTACCACTGTATCTCTATTGAATCCAGCACCAGAAGCCACCAAACAACCACCCCTGTTCTGACACACCCCAAAAAACCTCTCCCTCCTTTCTTCCAAACTCATTCAAAACACACCGGTGTCACTGCTAGCTTTGCTAGGAATTTCAAGTTATCAAACTTTCTCATTTTTTGCAGTCTTAAGTTCACTTCAACATATTTCTACATCATTTGGCAGTTATTTTTAAAGAAAATAATAATTCCAAAAATTTGTCAACATTACAATGTGCATTTCTCCTGATATACACATTTTTGTATGCAATTTTTCCTGATACACCTTTTTTGCAAGCTGTTTTCCGCATATAATGCATTGCTTGGCAACAGTTTCCTTGTGGGATCACCTTGTCCCCTACGTGCCCAGATTTTAGACATCCAGGCAGATTCTACCTACAGATTCTGTAGATGGAACCCAGGACCTTCTGCATGCAAACCACTTGTCCTACTACTGAGCTACAACCCTTCCCGGACTTATACAGATTCCGACAATTGTTGTATCTAGCTCAGTATTTTCCCAGCAGTTCTCCAGAATCTCTCCCAGGCCTACCTGGAGTTGCTGGGGATCGAACCTGGGACAGATGCTCTGTCACTGAGTTACAGCCCTTCCACTAACCACTCCTTGATCAGTGTTGACCATGCCTGCTTGGACTGATGGGAATTAGAAGTCCAATGACATCTGGAGGGCCACAGGGGTTAACCACCCCAGGAAGACAGGGCCTTGCATTCTGGAACCTCTGTTTATTTAATAATAATATTAACCTGCGGTATTTAATCAGGAGGTGGCAGGGAAATAACCTGCAAACATTATATGAAAGATCTTCAAACACAATTTGAGGGCGCAGGTGGGAAGTGGAAGCTCTGGAAGAAGACATCACCCTCTTCCTCAATCTGAATCATGTTTATCCTTTTCCTTCTTTTTTTCCCCACCGAGAGTTTATAAAATAAAATAAAACGTCTGATGAACAGAAGCTGCAGTGTAGTCCTTTGTGGCAGCTTAACACTGCTGGGGCAAGGCTGATGCCAAATATCAGAGGAAAACACTTGGCTCAGGCTGAAAAGGAGTTAAGATTAGTCTGTAATTGGAATATTTGGTCTCATTTATTCTTGAGGATGTGCCATATTACATTCCATCAGCCAGAGGTTATTGTTTTATGAAATCAGTCTGCACCTGGCATCGTATCACACAGAGCCATAAAACCAGTTGTTTACAGGCTGGCTCTTAGCAGACTTAAATCCCAGCGTGGAGAGAAGTAATTTGGCGGTGGAGTCAGGAGGGAAAGGCAACCTTTGACTAACCTATTGTGCACACACACACACACACACACAATTTAAAAAGGCACATTGAGTTTTTGAAAGGTGTATACCTAAGAACAGAATATGTGAATGAAACAAACACATGTTTGGACAAGCACAATTATTGCATAGCTCAGGGGTGGGAAACCTTTTGAAAAATTACTGTTATTACATTTAGATCCAGTGCTATTTTTCTAGAAAAAAAGGTGCTGGAACTCACTGCGAACACTTCTCTTGTTCTCTTATAATGGCAATGGCTCCCACCCGAGAAGTGCTGGAACTGAGTTTCAGACAAAGCCCTTTTTAAGCAAGAATATAATTGGCACAAAACTGGAAACAAGAAGAATTACCGACGAAAGAAGAGTGGCAAATACAATTAATGGAATATGCAGAATTAGACAAATTGACAGGGAGGATTTGAAACCTGCAGGACCAAAGTTTCTTAGAGGACTGGAGTAAATATTTGAACTTTTTGAAAAGCAATTGTAAAAAACAGATTATGCTAGTAGGGCTGCAAGAAGTTTTGTAAGGAGGATTATGCGAAATATTGCAAGGAAGATTATGAAGAGAATATTAGTTAAGCATACTTAAAAGTAATAGAAAAGTTAAGAAATGCAGATTAATCAATAAAGAATGGGAAATCTTCAGAGGTAGTTGACGGAAGTCTAAAAAATTGTATAAGATAAAAATGTATGTTAAATGACTGTTGGAAATGATATTTTAAAAAAATTCATAAAAATGTGTGTGTGTGTGTGTAAACCCTGTCTCTCCTCTCTCCATTTCATCATCACAACAAGGTCACCCCATGAGCTTCATGGCTGAGTAGGGATTCAAAGCCGGTCTCCCAAGGTCCTAGTACAGCCTTGTAACCACTACACCATGCTGACTTTCAGGCCACAGTCTGCTTTCCCTTCTGGCCACCTCCCAAGGTTAACACACCAGTGGTGGTTGTGGTTGTGGCTAGAGGCAACGGCGGAAGAAAAAGGATGTAAATTTTAGCTTTGCATGAGAGACAGATAGACACACATACATACCTCTCCATTCTCCATCATGACAAGAAAGAGGAATTCTTAAAGTTCAGAGACTCATTCCAGCCAGGCAAAAACTCTCAAGGTATGAAGCGATAGATAGATAGATAGATAGATAGATAGATAGATAGATAGATAGATGATAGATAGATATAGATGATAGATATAGATAGATAGATAGATAGATAGATAGATAGATAGATAGATGATAGATAGATAGATAGATGATAGATAGATAGATAGATAGATAGATAGATATAGATGATATATGATAGATGATAGATATAGATAGATAGATAGATGATAGATAGATAGATAGATGATAGATAGATAGATAGATAGATAGATAGATGATAGATAAATAGATAGATGATAGATAGATAGTCAGATAGATGATAGACAGATAGATATAGATAGATATCTATCTATCTCAAGGTATGAAGCGAGAAGATTGGGGTCAGATAGAAATGGAGGGCCACATCCAGCTTTATGCCTAGTATAGGTGCATGTTTCAGAGAGACAAGACTGACTGCAATTCTCTCTTGGGTTTGCAGAAAATCATAAACCCAAGCTAGCTGACATGGAGGTAAGAAATGGAATAGAAATTTTGACAATTCATACTGAACCCAAACTCCAGAGAGATGGCAGTTCAGCAGCTAACGTGGTTGTATAGATCATAGAATCATAGCATTGCAGAGTTGGAAGGGATAACAAGGGTCATCTAGTCATCTAGTGGGGCTTACTTGGGCCCCCAACTATTTTACTCAAGTTGGCACCCTTGAAATGACCCATAACATGAAGGGGTTGCTATGCAACAAACACATGCTTCTTCTGCGGCACATTTAATGATGAGCACCATCTGAAATGAACTCTGGTGTTATTTTGGGGAAAGAGTTTATAAAAAAAGAATATAAGCTGTGCAGTCTAATTTGGGAGAACAGGCATATCCCATTTGAATTCATGGACTACAGAGACCTGGGTAAATGAGGGAGAGTTTGCATGAGTAAAGCCCTGAGGGATTTACTTCTCCTTATTCCACATTCTCACAGCATCCTTATTAATTAGGCACCATCTCCATTTTCCTCTCCCTTGTTGCTGAAAACCCCCCTGTGCCAACCTGGTGCCCTCTAGAGGCTTTGGGCTAAAACTTCTTTCAGCTCCAGCTAAGCAAAGGCTGAGGCTGAGGCTGATGGGAATTGCAATCCAAAGTCTCTGGAGGGCTTCAGGTTGGGGAAGACTGCTGTGAATAACGTTTTCAAAGCAGGGAGGAAAGGAATCGCCCTGTTTCCACAATATTCTCTTGGGGGGGGGATAATGTGTGGCTGCCCCAGAGCATGAAGACTCCCTGCCAGACCCTGCTAGTAGTAGCAGGCTGAGTATTATCATCAGACATATCTATTTCTAAGAATCAAATGGTGCGTTTTGGAAAATACAGTGAAGACTTGCTCTATGTACATGCAAAAGGCTAATCCACACAGTGCTTGCCCTGCTGTTTTCCCCCAGGAAAATCTGCAGTTTAGCACTGAATCAGGACAAAGGGCCATCAGGTTTTCCACAGACTGCTGTTTGTTCTGATTTAGCACTAAAGAGCAGGTTTTCCAGGAGGAAACGGGAGGGAAAGGGGAAAACTGCTCAGACCCATGCTTAGAAAGCACTGGACAAGTGGAAAACCACTCAGACTTGTGCTTTCTAGACACAGGACAAGCGGAAGTGTGGATGAGCCCAATGTGTGGGCTGCTCAGGTGTGATGTGGTGTTCAGAGTGTTAAATTAGGACCTGGGAGACCAGGGAGACCAGGGTTCTTAGTCCCCACTTGACCATGAAGCTCACTGGCTGACCTTGGGCCAGTCTCTCAGCCTAACCCAGCTCACAGTCATAGCTTCACCCAAGGAATCCTGGGAGCTGTGGTTTGTTAAGGGTGCTGAGAGTTGTTAAGAGATGCCTATATTCCCCTCCTAGAGCTACAATTGTGGCTCGAGGACCCGATCCCCGCTTTGTGGAATGTGACTCACGACGAGAAGGCAGAAAATGAGGCGGAATGGCTGGCGTAGCAGTAACTTAAACTGCAAACCACGCCCCCTCCAAGCCGCCCGGTTGGGCGCTTACCTGTGGGCGTGGTGCGCCAGCCAGGTGAGTGGGGCAGGGGGCATAATGCCCCCTGCGTGACGCAGAAATTGCGTCCCGCCCACAACACCTCCCCTCTTGGAGGAGGAGAGGCTTTCCTAGAATTACATGGAAAGAGCTCTGGGAAGGAAATAGGGTGTGAATGTGGTATCATAGTGCTTTAAATGTATGTTGTGAATGTGGCCCAAGCTTCAGTTCTATCCACACTTTCTTGGGAGTATGTCCCATTAAACTCAACAAGACTTACTTCTAGGATTGCACTGTTAACCATGCAACATGGTGGATAACAATATTTTGCTTCCCCCTTTCCATTTTTCTTTGGATTTGTAATAATTATAAAAAGGTTGCTATAACCTGGACTCCTTTGGGAGGAAGAGCAAGGTACATATGGAATAAATGATAGTAATAATATTCAGGAATCTTATTTGCAACCATGAATGTGTGGTGATTTTCTTTTTCTTTTCTTTTTTCTTCCACCAAATGAAAACCAGGGATGTTCCTTGCACCCCCTAATTACAGAAGTTTTGGAAAAGATTATTTCCTGCTGTGCAAGAAAGAGAGAAGCCGGACTCAAAGGGATTTCAAATTGTGAAGTTTAGAATGGACAAGGACGTCTCCAGCGAGTTCTTCCATGTTATGAAAATGCTATTCTGATCAGGAGCCAAGACGTTTGCATCGAGCCGTTACCTTAAGAAGAGATTTTGTTGAGAAAGCTTGAGAATACAGAAGGGAAAGCATCCATAGTTTGCCTGGCTATCCTATTTACAATGCAGTGTTTTGTGTGCTGCAGTTAAAAAAGAAAAAAGAAACAACCAACCCCGTTGTCTCAAGTTGCTGTAATTCAATAGAGTGAGACTGTTTCGGCACTTCAGCCGAGTCGCTGTCATTATTCTCCAGCAAGAAAACAGGCTTGCTGGGTTTGCGAAACTTCTGGACTGTGTCCTCTGCTCCTTGAATCCAATTTCTTACCATTGTGCGTGGTTTAAAAATAAGATCTCTGCCTCAAAGAAATGCATTACGAAAGCAAGGCATTGGGTGTTTTGTCCCCCTCTCCGTTTCACAGGGGAAGTCAGAGCGGAATTTGTTCCGTGTATATATAATAGACAGTTCCCAGTATTTTCTCCTTTGTGCCACCCTCTTAAGTTTTCAGAATCTTGTCACAGGGTAGCATCAAACTAAACTAAATAAAAAAAAATCATCAGGAGCAAGAGTGATGCTAAAATGGTTGCTGGATGGCTTTAAAAGAGGACTAGACAAATTCAGGGAAGAGAAGGCTACCAATGGCTAGCAGCTATGATGGCTATGCTCTCCCTCCACTGTTGGAGGGAATGGTAGATACCCTCCAAGTGTCCCAATTTTCCTAGGACAGTCCCAGAATTACAAAAGCCATCTTGACTTTTGATTTGATCCTGGAATGTCCCTATTTCCCCCACCGCTGTTGCTGCTGCTGAGCTTAGGGAGGAGGATGAGCCCTCACCTCTCCCAAGTGTTGGTGGCCACAAGTGAGTACCCTGTTGCCTCTCCATGGCCACTCCTGCAAGCCTCCCCCCTAAGGCAGCTCTAATTGGCTGCTGGAGAGTGGGTGAGGAGGAAAAGAGCCTGCAGCTGCCAAGGTCCTGCCCCTCCTAATGGATCAGCTCTGAAGGGCAGGCAGAGGGCAGGACTGCCCTAGGCAGGAAGAAAGAGGGAGCAGAACGAAGCACAAAGAGTCTTGTCTGAGCTGAATCCTAGTACAATAGGATCCAGAATGCAGCAGTCTGATTGGTCTGCAGGAGCCACCCAATCCAGCTCCAGGTGGAAGTGAATCAGTGACCTGATTGGCCTGCAGGAGCAGCCAACCAGGCTCCTGGATGTAGTGAATCAGCAACCTGATTGGGCAGCAGGAGCAGCCAACCAGGCTTCTGGAGGAAGTGAATCCACAACCTGATTGGCCTACAGGAGGAGCCCGGAATTAGCCAATCACGCAGGGCCCATTGTGTAAATAATGTATATATAGCTAGACGTTTTGGGGAAAGTTTCATCATTGCTACTACAAGCTGAATAAAGAGCATGAAATTCACACTCAACTCTGAGTATCTTTCAGTGTCCACATCTGATCTTGCCCCTTTCTAAAATTTATTTGTTGGCGTGTGCTTTTCTTTTCGTAAATGCACCGAAGAATAGAATAAAACTAGAAGGAAGGAGTTTTCTCATGATTGTGGAGGGCATATGTGCTGTGTCCCATTGTTGTGGGGTTGGTGGCACTCAACCTTCTTCTATGATAGGAAATACTCTGTGGGGACAGGGGGGATGAAAAGGGAGGTGGTCAAGGGTCAGTTGGGGGAAGTGAGAAATGTTATCTATTTTCATCTGAGGGGTGTTGGGGGTATGTAAATAGGGAGTCCACTGATTTAAGTCCTGTTTTCAAGCTTCCTATTGGGACATCTGGGTTGGCCATTGTGACATGTGCCCGCAGGTTCTTCGGATCCCAAGTTCAATTGTGCCCAATGGTTGAATTTGCATTTCAAAAAAGATTCATACAGCTGAATGCTGGCTGCAGAGATCTGCTACTTCACCCTAGCATGGTGTGTTATCCTGGCACTGTTACAGGATACACAGGCAGTTCACCCTGGGCTTTGATAAGAATATAAGAAGAGTCATTTACAGCCTTATCCTCCACAAATTTGATTGAGGGGAATAGATCGTGCTACTTGGGACATAATTGGGGGAGGGGAGGTACAGTGCCATAAAGAACTGTTGCTTCTGCCCACCAGCCTAAATGTTCTTACAGACGAGCATCCTCAGATGGTCTCCGAGTTAAGATATAAGAAGATTGATATGGGTGCAAGCAGTCTTGAAAGCAACCTGATCCCAGAACCATGTAGGACTTGAGAACTGCAAGCAGGATTCAGAAGAGAAAATGAGAGAAGTTTCCACAGCAGTGTTCCTCATGCAAAGATCTTGCCATTCATTTCTCAAGAAGCATGCTGAGTCCCCTTGGCAGCTTATTAAGGACTCCTCAGGGAAATCAGTAAAGGTGCACTGTTACCTTAGAATACAAGCTTGCTATTTCCTATGGTCTTACTCCTGCAATGTGGAGATGAGAAGGAGTGCTAATTATGAAACTCAATTCAAATTGAGAGGAAGTATGACAAACAGGCCTTAAAGACTCATTTGTTCAATGCAAATTACATCAGTTTGCATTCTCCTCCATTCCTAGATGATACTGGATATTGTAATTGTTTCAAATGGTTTTCATTCATGGGACTTTAGGCTCAGATATCTGAAAGACTGTCTCCACCCACCTACAAGCCTTCCTGGGTGTTAAAATCAGCAGTTGTACCTCTCTCATAAATTCAGGTGGTGGTGGCTCAGAAGAGGGCCTCCTCTGTGGCAAACCTTAAGTCGTGGCATTCCCTCCTTACAGAAGCATACCCTCCAACATTTCTCTGATGAAAATAGGAACACCCTCAGGAAAAGTGGGACATTTTGGGATCAAATCAGAAACTGGGAAGCTTTTCTAAATGAAGGACAAATAGGGACAGCTGGAGGGTCTGCAGAAGTGTGTCTGGCTTTGTCACAATACATCTTTTGACAAATGCTGAAGACACACCTCTTTACTCTGTCTGACCTTTGACGCCTGCGAGGTATGCTTTCTGGACCCACTCCGTTCATGTGACTGTGATAAGTTCTAACTATTTTTAATTCTGAATTTTAAATAGTTGTAACTTGCCCTGGGACTTGCTGTTGAAGGGTGGGTGGTAATAACAATAATGATAATAACGGCAGTAATAGTAGTTATGCTTATTCTTATTTGGTTGTCTATCACTTTGGGAGAAAATATTGCCTTAACATTGCCTAAAATCTATTAAATGCAAAAGCAAACACACAAACATTCTATATCTCCTCTGAATACAGCAGAATCTAGACTTTCTCTCTGCTGAGCCACACAGCACCAGTTGACAAAGAATCCAGGAAACTTAAGGGAGGGATCACTGCAAGTCAGCAACAGCATCGCAATCAGTTTTATGTTGTGTGCTCACTTTCGAAGCGCACACCACAAATCAAGTCTACACAGCCACAGATAGAGAGTAGTTTGGATTTCATCTCTGGTGCAATAAGGTACAATGAATCAAATTGAACCTGACAGGTACCTGCAGCCTTCAGCTAAAAAGCATTTTCCATTAATGCAATCTGCTCGCTACCATTAAGGGCCAAAGCAACTGTAACATTTTTGTGGCATTTATTCTGGAGTAAATGTACATTAACTCAAGAGTAGTTCTAAAGGGTGTGTGCGGTGTTTTTCTTTTTTAAAAAAAGAGTTTGCCAGAAAGAAAAGCTTTAAAACAGAATAGGTATGAAAGAAACTAAAATAAAATGAACCTGCATCCCACACCAAATATGCACGGTCACAGTGAACCTCTCAGAAGGCACCCCCCCCCGAAAAGCAAGAAAACAACACTAATAACCATGAATGATAATAATATCACCTATCAGCATGTTCCCCCCCTTAAAAATATAAAACGGTAGAGAAATGAATAATAAATATAATAATATTAGTATTATACAAGGGATCTGAAAATGCTCTTTTTCTACAGGAATAGAATTTCTATTATTAGTATTTCCAGGTAACGTGAAATTCAAAAGACATTTAAAGTTCCCTCTTTAGACAAACCCATTTTAAGAATCATGAACCACAGAATCATAGGGTTGTCTCCAGCTATGTAAGTCACACTTGGCGTAAACCATTGACACAAATGGACCACAATTAATTATATTGATTAACTTCAACGGGTCTACTCTGAGTTGCACTAGCAATGGATAAAATCCATAGACCTGGAAGGGAACTTGAAGGTGATCATCCAAGATCCTGCTGTGGGCCCCTCCAGACCGGTAGTGGCCAGTGTGTAGGTGTATCCTGCAATGTGCTTTAATTAAATCCCAAGGGAAGACACCATGAGGTAACCACGCAGCTCTTTCAGATCAGGAAGCACAGGCAGCCAGGGAGGCTGCAGAGTGCTGGAGAAATATTTGCTGGAAAGAAACACACCGCCCTGAGCCACCACAAAATGATGAGGTAAGCTCAATGCCCTGCCTATGTAGAAAGTCTAAAGAAATTCTAACATGCCCTGGAAAATTAGGTGGAACGTAAGAAGAGCCTGCGGGATCAGGCCAGTGGCTCATCAAGTCCAGCATCCAACCAGATGCTTCTGGGAAACTTACAAGCTGGAGATGAGCACCAGAGCACTCTCCCCTCCTGCAGTTCCCATCAACCAGATTTCAGAAGAATTGCTGCCTTTGACTGTGAAGGCAGAGGGACGTGGGTGGCGCTGTGGTTTAAACCACTGGGCCTAGAGCTTGCTGATTGAAAGGTTGGCGGTTCGAATCCCTATGATGGGGTGAGCTCCCATTGCTCAATCCCAGCTCCTGCCAACCTAGCAGTTCAAAAGCACGTCAAAGTGCAAGTAGATATATAGGTCTATTCTGGCAGGAAGGTAAACGGGGTTTCCGTGTGCTGCTCTAGTTCATCAGAAGCGGCTTGTGCTGGCCACATAACCCGGAAAAAAAAACTGTCTAAAGAAGCGGACAAACACTGCCTGCCTTGGCTGTAAAGCGAGATGAGCGCCGCAACCCCATAGTCGTTCACGACTGGACTTAATTGTCAGGGGTCCCTTTACCTTTACTGTGAAGGCAGACCATAGCCACTGTGGCTGGCAGTCATTGCTAGACTTATCCTCCTTGAAAGGGTCCAATCCTTTTTAAAGACACCCGTATTGGTGACCATTACTGCCCCCTGTGGGAGTAACTATGAGCTGTATGAAGAATTCCTTTTTAAAATCTGTCCTGAATCTTCCAGCATTCAGATTCATTGGATGTCACCAAGTCCTAATGTTAGGAGGGAGGGAATGAAACTTTTCTCTATCCGCTCACTCCATGTCTTTCATAATCATACACACTTCTGCTAAGTCATCTCTTACTTGCATTTTCTCTAAACTAAGAAGTCCTAAATGCTACAACCTTTTTTTGCATGGCGGAGTCGCTCCCCCACCCCCCAAAAAATGGAAGTCTCTTTTGCAGGGGAATAAGATGTTCAAAAATGTGGAGCTTGGATTTTAGCACAGCACTTTTAATTATGTACAGAGAATTCCAAGTTGAAATCAGCCTACGGTCACCATGGAACAAGCGCTTGGACTTTGCCAATTGCCCATATAACTGCCTATTGAGCACTCGTTTATTGGAATAATTGATCTGTATGCAGAGTCGTCAATACATGCCAATGTCTCCAGAATGTTTAAGTGGCCCCCTGTCTATTCCAAGACTCTTCAATGCTTAGGAAGCACTTTCTGGCTTAATCTATTTGCAAGTCTGCTAAACAGAAAGCAACCAAAGGAATATTAGATTTTAATGGGCGAAGAGCAGAGAAAAGTGTGTTTCGGGAGTTCAATGTATGCACATGCAGAGACCTGCACCCACAGCAGGGTTGGTGTGTGCTGCTCATTGGCAAATGCCAAGTTGTGGGGAGATGATTCCCATTAAGCTCTGCCCTCCTGAATTCCTGTGGCATGAGCTAGAGGGTAAAGTCTGAAGTGGGGAGTGAGGGTTCATGATTTTGCAGGGCCCTAATACATGTGCCAAGCTGCATGAAGTAGAGGAGGTTCCCTGCTTTAGGCTTCACCCTCTGACTTGTGAAGGGCAATGAGTTGGCAATACAGGGAGTCAGAGCTTTGTGTGCTTTGGCCCCCTTGTCCTATTCACATAGGACTCCTCCCTCTCAGGAGTCATGAGTGATGCACAGAGATCAGAAGGCAGGTGAGCAATGTCCCACCTGTGTCAAACTGCTGTAGTCTATGTGCCTTAGCATTATATAGACACAGCTACTGCAATACTCAGATGCAGCACTACTGACCAAAACACATGCTCCAGAGGTACTTTTTGCATGTACAGTGGTACCTCGGTTCTCAAATGTAATCCGTTCTGGAAGACCATTTGACTTCCAAAACGTTTGAAAGCTGAGGCGCAAAGGGCTGGCTGCAAGTTCAATGGGTAAAACTGAAAATCATGCAGCAGCAGCTGCTCAACTTCTGAGGAGCGTTCAAAAACGGAAGCATTTACTTCCGGGTTTTTGGCGTTCAGCTCCGAAACGTTCGGCTTCCGAGACGCTCAAAAACCGAGGTACCACTGTACTAGAAACTGGGCTTTTAGTGTTGCAGTTCCTGGTCTTTGGAATGTTAAGTCTAGTAATTTAATTCACTGGAATTGTAAATGCTTATATGCATTACTATGTGTTTAAATTTGTCTGGTAACTGAATTCTAGGGAGTTCCCTAGTAGTTCTCATGTGATTAGCTAATGTTGGGCACATGCGAGGTATTTGGTGAAGGAGAGACTCCATTTTAGGTGAAGCAAGATGACTGTGCTTTAGAATCCACTGTGAACACTGTTGGAGTGCTTCTTCTCTGCTTGAAAGAAAGAGGGCAAAGCTGCAGGACAAGGTAAGAATGGAAGCCTTTCAATAGGAGCTGTAAGGCTTGGCCTAATTGAGATACAGAAGGCTGAGTGCTGAGCTCTGGAAAGAGAGGGAAATGCAGTTGTTGCTAAGTTGGAAGAAGAGACTGTGGGCCCATGCTAGCATAATAAGCATGTGACTGTGAATATTATGTATAACTATAATTTTCTGCAATTCAAGTTTTTGAATGTTAAAAGTCTAGACAGTTGGTTTAATTCCCCAAAAAGGGTGTCGGTCATATATATATATATGAGTTGAGCTTCTTAGCTGCAATTTCGCTACTGTTACTTCAACATGGAATTAGCTACCAGCTGAAGGTAGACAGTGGTCTAGTGTCATGGTATTAGGGCCTTATTGAAAAGTTTGTTTATTTATTTTTAATTTGAGAAGGCTTATCCTGAGGTATGTGAATCAGTCATTTTCCTGGAATATTAGCTGTACACTTGTAGGAATGGGTTTATTGTTTTGAGAGTTCATATACATGGTTTTAATTGCTTCTAGAATGTGTATTGTTTGTATTTTATCTTATCACTTTGATGTCCTGAAGTGGTTTTTGAATTTGTAAAATGGATTGCTAAACGATTGCAGTGAATCCCTGGGGTGTGTTATGTGACCCTGCGGCAGGGGCAGGTGTCTGTGTGGTGAGAGAGTCAGTTTTATGTCCAAAATGTACTTATTGTTTTATCATTGTTGTTGTTTTTGTTTCTGATCAAAGGGCAACCAGCCTACATGCAAATCAGTAGAGTGTGAGGTTTCTGAATGCAGCTGAGTACTGGATTGAGAATCTAAATACGCAGTTCAAAAATGGTTCATCCTAACATTTGCATCTTGTAACATACTTTGTGTACCTTTTTTTTTAAAAAAAAAGCGGGAAAGTGTATCTCAAAGTTTATCTGAAGGATAATTATGAGCCAATCCACACATTATTTCAGGAAGCCTGGATCAGATCACACAAAAGCACTTACAACACCACTTTCAACAGTCATGGCTTTCCCCAAGGTGAGAGTTGTTGGGACACTCCTATTTGCTCCCACAGCTACAATTAGCATCAGATTTAGGTTGGTGGTTCCTCCACCACAGGTTACCGAGCCGAGGGGCTGAAAAATAACTACTACTACTACAACTATATTTTATGGGATGAAGGTGGCACTGTGGTCTAAACCACAGAGCCCAGGGCTTGCTGATCGAAAGGTTGGCGGTTTGAATCCCCGCAACCGTTGAGCTCCCATTGTTCAGTCCCTGCTCCTGCCAACCTAGCAGTTCGAAAGCACGTCAAAGTGCAAGTAGATATATGGGTACCACTCCGGCAGGAAGGTAAACGGTGTTTCCGTGCACTGCTCTGGTTCACCAGAAGCGGCTTAGTCATGCTGGCCACATGACCTGGAAGCTATCTGCGGACAAACTCCCTCGGCCTATACAGCAAGATGAGCGCGCAACCCCAGAGTCATTCGCGACGGAACCTAACGGCCAGGGGTACCTTTACCTTTACCTTTACACAACTATATTTATACGGATACCTACTGAGAAGATCCATAAAAAGCAACTGTACCAAAAGGAATTATTGTGACAATAATAAATATTTGGGGAGGGAGTGCCAAATTTGCCCTGGCCCAGGGTGCCGTATTGCCAAATTCCACCCCTGTTACAATTTCCAGAGTTCTTGGGAAGAGGGTAAATTGTTAAACCACTCTAGGAATCATAGCTCTGGAGGGGGAATAGGGGTTTCCTACCATCTCTCGGCACCCTTACCGAATGACAGCTCCCATAATTCTTTGAGGGAAGCCATGAATGCTTAGAGCGGTATCACAGTGTTTAAAATGTGTGGTGTGAATGTGGCCTGTAATTTGCAGAAGCTAAATTCTTCAAGCATCTCTGTGACTGCTGATTCAGCCACCCCATCTCTTCCCCTGCACCTGTGCAACTGAATTGCGTGCAGATTGTCATTAACAACACCTGTACATGTCCTTGGTAAAATTACTGTAGTCTCAGAGGCGTTAAGGACAGGGGAGAGTCAAAGTCTGCTCTGCCGCAGTACAGATTCATAAAGTGACACATCAGTAGATCAGACAACCCGAGTGTCTAATGTAACCTGACATGTCGCACCTCATGTTGCAATTTGTTTCATTAGTGTCAATTAGAGCAATCGCGGCAACTACTTGGCACTGAGGGACTCTGCTGCACAATCCGAGAGACACAAGCAAAAGGCCGGGGGCAGTGGAATAGGGAAGTGTCACGGATTATATAATTGCCATTTCTTATTTCTGCAGATGACTTCTGTGATCTTCTTCTGGCCTGGATGACAGCCTAGTGGGCTTTGCAGAAATCCCTTGGGGGCAGATCCTTGACTGCCCTCATTTGCCCTGGTCCAGGGGAACTCTTCATTCAAGGGCAGACAAGGGTCAGCCTTTTTCAGATTAAGGGCCACATTCCCTTTGTTTCAACTTTCCAGGGGCCACATGCCAATGGTGGGCAAAACGGGACAGAGCAACAACTGTGAATTATACCTTTGTGCAGAAGACTAGTTTCTACACATACTCCCAAATCCTTCTTTCTCCTCCATATCAGCAAGTAGCAGTAGGGGCGCCGACTTGGGCCCCACATAATGGGAGCCCAGCGGCGCACGTGACGCAATGTGACATCACAATGTCACACTATGTCGCTGGTGCTCCGGTGGCGCCTGGGAGCCCCAGAAGTTGCGGGCCCGTGAGGCCTCGGACACAAATTCTGAGGCCCTGCAAGGCCTTGAATGTGACCTTCAAGTCCCTACAAGGCCTCCAATGCAACTTTCAAGGCCACATGAAGCACTGGAAGTTGCATTGGAGGTCTCACAGTGGGGGTGCCTTGGCCCCCATTGCCCCCTATAGTTGCTGCTGCTGAGCAAGAGTTCAAGGACACATTCCAACCAGTTAAAAACTGGTTTTGTGAGGGGTGTGGTCAGGGATGGTTTCAAGGGGCAGGGAGAGAGAGAGGCCAGCAGAGCTGCATCCATGTCTCAGGACCAAGTTTTCCCACAGCATGTTGTATTAATGCTGTTAAATCTGCTGTCGGATCAGAACACAACTTTTAGATTAGGTCCCCCCCCCCCAGCTTCTGCAAAGCATTTTTGATGTGCAGAAAGTACACCAAAAAATCTAGCTTCTAGTCAAAGCTAGTCCAACTCAAAGTAAGCTCATTGGACTTTAGTATGTTTGAGTAACTTAGGTCCATTGATTTCAATGGGTGTACTCTGAGTGAATCTTTGCTGGACGCAACTCTATGTGTTTTACATAAATGATGCATGCAAAATGCACAGGTGAATGCCTCGAAAAACATTGGGAAGTGTGTTATTGCACATAAACAGTTTGCGTATGATGAGTTTGAAACATCATGGAACAGGACACAATGGAATTCAGTTGGATGGAGGAGGATAGAATAACTCTATGACCGAGTGCCAGCAAGATTGTAAGATAAAAAAAGAGGCTGGAATTGGATGCTCAGCCCATCCCTAGGTGAGACTCGGGGCTTATTCAGACATGGGGAATATTGCATTATTTTTCCTAATTATAATGCTAGCACACCTGTCCCATTTTCTAGTGTTCTTTTAACACTGCAGTCACTGTTGCTTTATGAAACTCTGGCTTGTTGACAGAGCATTTGCAGACTTTTTCTATAGGTTTTTGAGTTCACGCCATTTAATGCAAGCACCAGAATGCAACCCCCTTGTAAATGGGGGGCATTGCCTGTAGCATGATGTGCCAGTATATTATTATTATTATTATTATTATTATTATTATTATTATTATTATTATTATTATTATTAATTAAGCCATCCATCTGACTGGGTTGCCCCAGCCACTCTGGGCAGCTCCTATCCAAATACTAAAAACACAATAAAACATCAACCATGATCTTAAAGAGTGAACTATGTTGTTCTAGAGACAAATGGGCAGGCCTTTTCCCACCTCATGTGGCTGGATGTTGTATCATCCTAGTATGTAGAACAATGGGCCAAGAGGGCTGTGTGTAAGAGTAGGTTTTGATTGATGCTGACAGGTGGAGAAAGAGAGGCTTGTCTTGTTCTATGCTGGACCGAAAGTTATGACTTAGGGCTCTCCCTGAAGACCTAATGGAGAGGCAAGGTCTTCTGGAGTGATAATGCTTTGAGCCCTTCCATCCTATGTTCAGGTTGTCTATATGTGTAAATAAACCTTATGACTGTTTCCATTGACCTTCATTCCAAGGAAACTCTGGATAGGTGCAAAAATCCATGAAGTCTCTCTCTCTCTCTCTCTCTCTCTCTCTCTCTCTCTCCACTTAGATTGGGTTGTGGGCAACAATACCCTTTAGGATGCCCCATAATTTTGATCCTGATTGTGTAAACAACTTTCCCCAAACTCCCCATTCTGTGATTTATTCTATTAGCAGTAATATTCATTATGGTTCAACATGTGGGAAATCTAAAAAGATGGGCATGATTGAATTAGCCAAAGTTATCACATTTCCTCTTAATGAAACTGAACAACAGTTTCATTTGTTACATTATTACTTTCCCCCAGTGGCAGTGACACGGATTTAACACCATGGAAAAAAAAAAACCCCACACGCTCTTTAAACGAGGGAGCTGTACTGGTGTCGGCTGTTTATCTGTGATCTTTGCTAGCTTAATATTGCAAAGTTGCTATAGTAGTTTTCCTGCTTGCCTCCCTTCCACCCATGGGGAGCTGCAGCTAAGAGGTCATCTCTGTGTTAATCTCCTTTGAGGAGTAATGTGTACATATATCTTGGTGCAATGGTCCCAGAAGAAATCTGAAGTCATCTCAGACTTTGTGGCAAAGCAGTGATATTTCAGATAAAGATCCTGAAATCACATAATTACATAGATACCTCTGTGGCTCCCAGGAGCAGGCACTTGCTAAAAACCTTTTTTTTTTTAAGCAAAGGATAATATGCAGGTTGATATTTCCCCCCTGATAGTATTGAAGTGTTCCTATAATGTTTATCAAGTTTGGCTCTTGCCAATGACTTTATAAAAGAGTGGGGGAGCACAATGTGCTTTCTTTGCATCAGCTGTTTGCTATCCAGGATGGAGCTGGATCTTACAATAGGTTGCAGGAGGAGCTGCCCAATATGATATCTCTCTGTTGTCTTCTCTTCAGTGTCATCCAGTGCAACTCATCGTGTGACATTATGGTCTATCTATGTATCGTTTTGGGGCACCAAAGCCATTAAAGGAAACAAAATAAAATAGCACAATCACCAAATGCCCACTGAACACATTCATGGGCTGCCTTCATGCTCTCATCACCTCTCACTTGTAAGCCAGGTGAAAACACACACACACACACACACACACACACACACATACACACGGCTGTTCAAATTTTCACCTAAGAGCAAGCCCATCCCAAACATGTTTAATTGCTATGTTGTGAAATTGATTGCATGTCACTCGCAATATGCTGTTTACTTATAGAGCGCTCCAAGTTGTGTCAGTGATGAAGTGTTTTCTCTGAGTGTCTGTCTCCAGGCTGAATACTGGATGCATAATATGCCATTTAACTTCCTTAGGAGGAGATATACAAAGATGAGCTGCGCAGGCTGCCCTCCCCATCCTAGTTTTATGGGAGAGGGGTCATTTTCCTTCCCCGCAGCATGTAGGGGGTCCTGTGGCCCTCCAGATGGTGCTGGACTTTAGCTCATTTCAGCCCCAGGCAGCATGACCCACCAGTGCTCGGCAGTGTTCACAAAGTCAACGGACTGAATGTTCTGGCACAAGGCCTCATAATGGCCTTTAGCTTAGATTCATTTTTTAAAGGGTTGAGAGAAACTCACAACAGTGAGAAGAGACTGCTGAATTAGACCAGTGGCTCATCTCACCCAGCATTCTGTTCTCCAAGTGGACACCCAGGTGTCTGTGGGAAACCTTCAAGCAGGACCAGATCACTAGACCATTCTCCTCCTCCTGCGTTTTCCAGAAACTGGTATTCAGAAGCATTTGCTGTCTCTGACCATGGAAGCAGAGCATGGATGTCAGAGTACTGCCATCGAAGGGGGGGGGGCAGAAGAGTACAGAGAGCCTCCATCGTTGCTGAGCAGTAGCACTTCGTCAGGGAGTGGAGAGAGTCCTGCCTCCAGCGAAGCAGAAGGGGAAAGGAGGAGGGGAGCGAGGCAAAGGCTCCCAGATGCTGCGGTGAGCCCCAGCACCGCACTCAGCCAGCCTCATCGAGAAACGCACAGATTTCACAAGGGAGTCAAACATAAGGAGGGGAGAAGGAGACTCGGGGTGTCTAAGTTCTTATGCTGGGGGGGGGGCACGGAAGAAGCCACTCTCGGAATCTGCTAGTGACTGATTCAGACATAAACTTTGAATCCCCGAACTGTACATAGTTGCACTAAATAATACCTGGAAAAGACAGTTTGGAGTCCTGGCTGTTTACTTGCAAGCAACCATTTAGAGACCTGACAATAACCATCATGGCTAGTAGCCATGGATAGCCCTCTCTTCCATGAATTTGTCTAATCCTCTTTTAAAGCTATCTAGGTTGGTGGCCATCACTGTGAGTTCCATAGCTTGGCTATATGCTGCATGAAGAAATGCTTTCTTTTGTCTGTCCCAAATTCATTCAGCTTCATTGGGTGTTCTAGTGTTATGACACAGGGAGAAAAGAGGGACACAGTTTTATAGCCACATCTGCAAGTCAGACTGAAAACTGGCTGTTTCAGTAAAGGTAAAGGTAAAGGGACCCCTGACCATTAGGTCGAGTCATGGACAACTCTGAGGTTGTGGCGCTCGTTTTGCTTTATTGGTTGAGGGAGGCAGCGTATAGCTTCCGGATCATGTGGCCAGCATGACTAAGCCACTTCTGGCGATCCAGAGTAGTGCATGGAAACGCCATTTACCTTCCCGCCGGAGCAGTACCTATTTATCTACTTGCACTTTGTGCTAGGTTGGCAGGAGCAGGGACTGAGCAACGGGAGCTCACCCTGTTGCAGGGATTCGAACCGCCAACCTTCTGATTGGCAAGCCCGAGGCTCTGTGGTTTAACCCACAGTACCACCCACAAAGGATATGCAAAACCCATTCTTTTTATTGTCAAGAATATTTCAAAAATCCCTACATGTTGGCCCCTTGAGTTCAGGACCACTTGTTTGCAAAAAATAAAAAATAAGATAAAAACGAATATGGGATTTTTCACTAGGATTTTCCATTCAAAACACAACCAGCCATGGAAATCCATCTAGATCTAAACCATTCTTCTTCTGTATTATGCATCGTTAACCACAATTGACTTAAATGAGGAACATATGTGCATCCCAACAGTTGTGAATCTGTAGACTATTCGAGATACTTATCTGCAGCATCAAATATCTAAATAATCATGCATATTCATGGCATCCCAGGTTATAATAAATGATGTATATGTACTATCTTCACACACGCACACATGCCTGTTATGCATTTAGAAATGTAACCTTTGATCAAAGAATCATAAACCTGCACATAGTTCAGAGAGATGCTGCAATGGGAAATCCTAGTAACAATACTCACAACGTAACAGGCTGTTTTTGACTATGTAACTTCTATTTCCAACACAATTCAACATATAATATCTCACAAAGCGTAATTCCATAGACCAACACATCATGCAAACAGAACATATCCTGAGAAATTAAAGTCCAATGGATGGTCAGGAGATAAAGTCCATTCAGTTCCTAAATTGACATATTGGCAATAACCACAATATGGTATGCTTATCTTATGGTGTTCCTAAGGTTTAGTAGTGTTTTTAAATGGGAAATCCATCAGCAGGACCTGAGCACAACAGCGCTCAGTGACTCGGCCTCTCCAGTTTAGGGAGAACTTGCTGATGTAAAGTAGAGAACGCCTTTCTCCCTTATATTTCCCAACCTTTGTGTATGTCTCCTAAAACACTTTTACTTATTTCCTGTTATTTCTTCTCTTTTCATACCAAACTGAAATTTTCATCCCTCCTCTTTGCACATTCTCTTCCTTGTCCTCCTATAACCGTGTCCCTATCTTATCCTCTACCTCTCTATTCCCAGTTTATTATTATTACTTTTGGAACTGCTGGTTGCTGTTATTGTCTATCCACTAAAAGGCAACTGTATGACCAGGGAATGGGCTGTAAAGCTGAGGTCTGGCCCATAGCTTGGTAAAAGCTGTTCTAAAATGTTGTCTTTTATATGACATCAAATAGGGATGGATAGGTCTGTCAGTTTCAGTTCCCTCAGCTCCTCAGTTTTTCCAGCGTTAAATTCAGTTCTTTACATTTCTGCAGCAATTTGTGAGTCTTTTTTTTTTTTTTTAAAAAGGAAAATAAGACTTCAGCCTTTCAATGCAAATTTCTCCTAATAAATTTTGCAAAAAAACCCCAAACCCACCTTTTTGTAAAACAATTTCCTGTAATCAGATGCATTTTTGTACATTACTTCCACCAATACATGCATTTTAATGCACATTTTACCCTAGCATATGCACTTTTGTAGACATTACTTGATTGGATAACTGCTTTGCAAAACTCTTGAGAAGTGTAAATTTTGAGGGGCAGCTGTGTTTGGGTTCTCATTTTGTTTCAGGAAAGTGCAGCTATATAGTATGCTCATCTTTAAAAGCAAGTTAATCAAACTTCTTCTCCATCCCTAGCCTTCAGATTATTGTAAACCTAATACTCCCAGTTCCAAATGATACTGATTCCTGACCTTACATAAATGAATATAGGAACATAAGGCAAGCCAGTGGTCCATCTGGCTCAGTAGCGTCTACATTCAATGGCAGCAGCGTTCCAATATTTCAGGCAAGGGACAATGCTAGACTTACCTGGAGATGTCAGGGATTAAACCTGGGACCTTCTACACGCAAAGCAGATGTTCCACCACTGAACTACAGCCCTTAGGAGGTGTTTACCAAGGAGCCATGTCCCCACTAATAGAGCTTTGATTGTCTTCTTGGAAATGAAAATAAAGATGGAAGCAATGTTGATGTTGTTACTGCTCAAACTGTAAGTTACTTGAAAGCAAACTGCAAGTTGATTCCTGCTATTAGGAGATGGTGGTAGAAACAGAGGTGCCCATAAAACAACTTTAGGAGGCACCAAACTGCCACTCTAGGACTCATATTTTCAATTAAATGCTTCTTGACAACAGCGCAGAGTAGGACCCATCACCAGGCATGCTGCCCTAATTCAGAATTCATTTTCTACTATTAGCTCAATGTTCAGGAGAGACATTTTATATTTTTTCGCATGCATTTTTAATCGTACATTTAAACAATGTTTTAAAGCAGTCGTCACAGGCAATGTGTACCTTTGCAGGATCTCTGTCACATTCAGCCAACTTCGCAACTTGGGGAGTGGAAGCTGAGGATGTTTGTTCTTGTTGAATGCATACTTCAGGGTCAGGGTACCAGTTTATACTGGGGGCACTCTTGGAGACTGCCTTGATCCTAGATGTACTGGACCTAAAGGCAGCCAGGAGGGCCTTTTAGATATGATCACAACACCCAGAGGCATACCTAGGCTCCCTTGCTCCACACACACACCCTGTCCATAGAGGAGCTATATCAGCATCTCTCAAACCAGGAGAGACCATGGACCAGAAACTGGCTGGCTCATAATGGCTGCATTCTCCTTAACTAGCGATTGTTACAAGCTCGCTCTGTCTCTCCCCCAACCCCAAAGCTCTTTTCTTCTACTAAGTTAACCAAGTCTTTGAGTCAAGACTAGCCTCTTAATCTTCCTTAATGCTCAGTGCTCTCTGAGTATTAACTTGGTAGCTTTTTCGTTTCCTGACCCCCACGGACCTCATGGAAGAACAGTGCAGAGAAACAGAATCCCTTTAATTGGCATTTCCTTGTCGAAGGTGAAAGCCATCCCAATTAAGGGACCCTGTTTCCCATCCAGTTCTTCTGTTTCACTTTTCGTACTGAAGCAGGAGCCCCTGCCATTGTTTCAATAACCTGCTGATCAGTAGTACAAACAGCCAGCTCTAATGTAAGAAACCCAGCCAGATGGGTGGGGTAGAAATAATAAAATATTATTATTGTTGATAAGATCATTTGGAGGCTGAAATTTAGACATTTGCCAGTTCTTGATCAGTTGATTAAAAATAAATAAATCTAGGCACAATTTAATTTTGTGTTTCACCATGGACTGATAGCAAACTACAGTCACATTCACACCATGCATTTAAAGCACTATGATGCTACTTTAGACAGTCATTGCTTCCAGCAAAGAATCTTCTTTCTTTTTCCCTGGCCCTCCCACCCCTCCCGGCAGTTCTTCCATCTGGAGCAGATCTGGGGTCAGTTTGAGTGAAGAGAGGGGGAGGAAATTACCGTATTTTTCGCCTTATAGAACGCACTTTTTCCCCTCCAAAAATGAAGGGGAAATATGTGTGCATCCTATGGGGCGAATGCAGGCTTTCGCTGAAGCCTGGAGAGCAAGAGGGGTCAGTGTGCACCGACCCCTCTCGCTCTCCAGGCTTCAGGAGAGCCGCAGTGCCAGCCCCACAAGGTCGGGGGACAGCGGGGAGGCAGAACGCTGCCATCCCGCTGTCTCCCGATGTGGTTTGGAGGCTGATGGCGGGGAGACGCGGGGAGGCGCAGCGCGTCTTCCCGCAAGCTCCGAGGACAGCTGGGAGGCGCAGCACGTCTTCCTGCAAGCTCCGGGGACAGCTGGGAGGCACAGCGGGTCTTCCCGCTGTCCCTGGACCTGGTCTGCAGGAGGGCGGTGGGGAGAAAAGCTCTTCTCCCCGCTGCCCGCCCCGCAAGCTCCGGGGACAGCTGGGAGGCGCAGCGCGTCCTCCCGCTGTCCCCGGACCTGATCTGCAGGCGGGCGGCGGGGAGAAGAGCGCTTTTCCCCAGTGCCGGCACCACAAGCGCCTGGGGGGGAAATAATTTTTTCCCCCTTTATTTCCCCCCCAAAAAACTTGGTGCGTCCTATGGGGCGAAAAATACGGTACGTTGCACTTTCCTGTTGTTCCATGTGTGATTTGGGAACATGAAGGAGGAACTTGCAGAATTCCACCGTGGGGTGATGTGCGAGTTCTGCCTTCTGTAATGCTGTATGCATGTCCTCCTTTTGTACACTACACTAGAAGAGCAAAACGCTGATATGTGTTTTGCAACTTTCTTGGGGTCATGTTTGTCGGCATGCAAAGCTCTTCAAAAGTTACCAGTTAAGCTTGCAACCTTAAATGCTATGGACAAGGGTCATTTCATATGTGCCACCCTTTCTTGCCAAGGTGGAGGCTTACAAAAACGGCAAAGGAATCAGTGGGGCAGGAGACCTGTAATTTCCATGATTCCGTCACTCCCTTACATTTTTGAACTATTCCTTCAGAGTTAAAAAATTTAATTAATCTAAGTATGGACTTCAGTAGATTGTGGTTGATTAACTCTAGTAATTTTGGTCCCTTTATAACATAACAAATCTCTTGAGAGAAATATCATTCTTTAATGATCTCCATTACTTTTTTTTTTAAGTTTCCCATCAAAGTGGTTTGAACAGAATCATCATTTTTGCAAGAAACAAGTTGTATACACAGTAGAAACCCACCAGGGAACTCCATTATCATGTTAGACTGTCTTTTCACCTAGTCCAATACATATGGAGCTGGTTTATACCAAGTTAGACCCCTGACCCATCTGGCTCAGTTTGATCTGCACTGACTGGCAGTGATGTTCCAGGGTTTCAGGCAGGTGTTCCTCCCAGCCCTACCTGGAGATGCCAGGAAATGAAGCAGAGACCTTCTGCATGCAAAGCAGGTGCTCTACCACTGAGCTATGCCCCTTCCTTTACACAAGAAACAGCTTTGTCAGACCCTTGGACGATCCAGATCAGCATTGCTGACTGGCAGTAGCTATCCAGGGTTTAAGCAGGGGTCTTTCCCAAGATAATAAGGATTGAACGTGAGCTTTTCTGCATAATAGAAGTATTTTGTTGTCTTTGGCTGATAAACATCCTATATCCTTTTTAATGGTTTTTTTTTTTGGGGGGGGGAGTTATTTATTGTATGCCTCCTTCCGGCAACTCCTGCAGCCAAGCTGGTGCCAAATGTATTGCTCTGCTTTCCTTTCGACCACGAGGCCAAGAGGTGGGTGTGGTCATCTGCCCTGGGGAAGAAGAGGAGGAGGAGGAGTTTGGATTTGATATCCTGCTTTATCACTGCCTGAAGGAGTCTCAAAGTGGCCAACATTCTCCTTTCCCTTCCTCCCCCACAACAAACACTCTGTGAGGTGAGTGGGGCTGAGAGACTTCAGAGAAGTGTGACTAGCCCAAGGTCACCCAGCAGCTGCATGTGGAGGAGCGGAGATGTGAACCCAGTTCCCCAGATTACGAGTCTACCACTCTTAACCACTACACCACACTGGAGAGGTTGCTTTGGTGTTGCTAACACAGTGGCTTGACTTCATTCCCGGAGATGCACTCCATGATCTCTTGAGACAGATGGATGCCAACAGTAATGACAACAGCTCCTGTCATACCTGACCACTGGCCTTGCTTGCTGGGGCTGATGGGATGGGGGGGCATCCACACCATTTGTTTAAAGCACTCTTATACCACTTTAACAGCCATAGCTGTGAAAGGATTCCTGGGGATTGTAACTTGTTGAAAGGGGCTGAGAATTGTTAGACGATCCTTCCCAGAGTACAAGTTTCTGTACCCTTTACAAACTGCGGTTCCCATAATTCTTTGCAGGAAACCATGGCTTTTAAAGAGTGTTTTAAAAGTGTGGTGCGGATGTGAAAGTTGGATGCGCAGATGTTCCAGATGGTGTTATTCCTATCATGTAAAGGTATCGAACTGGGGTTAGTTCTCTGCACTGGGTACATATATATATATATATATATATATATATATATATATGCTTTCGTAGATTTTCACGGGTACAGGAATGCAGGTTTTGGTGTCCTCGGGTGTCTTCCCGTGTAAAAGTTGGGGTGTCTAGGCGACGTTTCGACGAGGTCTCACTCGTCATCTTCAGGCTGGTGCTTTCGGCTTCTTGTTACTGGAACAGAGCAGGATCTCAGTGTTTGAGTTCCTATAAATACTGTTGAGGGGGTGTGGTGTATAGCCTCCAATGTTCTGGGCATATATATGGTATATATATACTGAATCATTTCCAAAGATGTTCTGTGAGTATTCTCTGAAAGATGATCTAAAAAAAGAAAGAACGCAGAACTTGTGTTTTCATTCAGCAACACACAGAGGCACAGCTGCTTTGCAAATATGCTTATAATGGCCCCATATGACAGTCCATCAGAGCATGAATAATTCAGTGTTTTCCTATTCTATAATACTCCCCCCCCCCCCGCAAAAGAAATATCATATTGCTCTATTTATTTCCTTAAGTTCCACCCCCCTTTTTCTTTTGCTGGACATGGTAAACCAGGGAAATAAAAGGGCATTCAGAGGCTTCTGATCTGATCAGAGCTTAGCTTTGATTTAACACAGAGGTTGGCTGAGGTGTGTTTTATTTTTTCATCTTTCTCTTCCTTTCTCTTTCTAAGTTAAGTGTCACTTTTATATCCAGGAGAAGCATTGAGTAAACAAATAAAAAATTCATTAGCAATAGGCAGCTTGAGGAAGATGAAAGGTTTTACAATGCGAAAGTCTCGTTCTCAGTGCCGAACAGCCAGGCACCAGGATCATTAGCCCAGCATGGAGCCCAGCAGACGTAACAGGCATTACCACATGTAATCTTGGTGAAATTTACTAATATTCCAAGCTGCAGTACAGTAGCATTGTTATGGCTCAATCACTGTTGATATTTTATTTTATTTTATTTTATTAACAGCCTCCCAAAAGGCTGTTAAATATTTCCAAATTTAAAAGCTGAATACATGCAGGCCCATTTCAGCTGTATAAATTAGTGTCACAGTGAAATCTATCCTCCAATTTCTTTGATGTTTTCTTTCGCCGAAAAAGGGGCTTCCATTTTTTTTTTCTGCCTTGCTTCTTGGGGCACTTGAGAACTTCTTTTGAATTTTGGTTGGAATAGGGGTTTTGAGCTTGCTTGCTTGTGACAAGGTAGAGGGCGGTGTGTGTGTGTGTGTTTGTTTTCCTTTCCAGCAACCATTTCCGCAGGCTAAGGCAGCACTTGCACTCCCAGCTGCCATACTTCCTGATCACTGTTGTCCATGTGTTTGAAACCTCAAGGCTGGATTACTTCAATGAGCTCTATGTGGGGCTGCCCTATGTGGGTTGACTTTTGTTTCCCCACTGATCATAACTGTGCTGCACTGCAGTTATTATCAGTGAGAAGACAACTTGGTGGGGTATCAAGTCTCCTCGTACTCTTAAGTCATGCTATGGGTCACCTCTTCATGGGGGCTATTTCTAAACTAAAAAACAAAACAAGCATGGGAGAGGATATCCCAGGACTTTTTTCCAGTAGAAACTCACTGGAACTCACAGGTGCCATGTCAAGAGAATGAGGGACGTGTTCATGATAAGTTTCCACACCTCATTTTCTAGAAAAATAGCCTTTGATATCACACAATTAATGCTTGATCTACTCAAGTCTCATGTAATACAAAATGAAGTGGTAGAATCCTTGAGGTGGTATTGTGGGCTGTACCATTTTAGATATTAGGCGAGTGAATCACATATTTGAATGTTCAGCCATGTAAGAACTTCTGAGAAAGACAGAGTGAGGAGAACGTGAATGTCAGGTCAAAGTGTTCTAGCCTAATTCACTCCTTGCTTGACCCACCTATCTATTTGCACGGCCATTTTCATAAATAAATAAGTGTTCTAAAAGAATATTCTCTCTGGCTGCAATCAAAAGTGGCAAAGTCAATTCTTCTACATTGGGACTCCACCACCTCATTATTGCACACACAGAAGCAAAATTTCAGGCCTACCCAGGCAGCAGTATGTCTGAAGTTATGAGGCGTTGAAAAGCCCCCTGTTGATAACATAGAATAAAACACTTGTGTCCGACCATACTTGTTGACCCTCCCTTTGCATGTAGGCCTTATTCAGAAGTTCAGATGAATGCACAAAAGTCAGGACGGGGGATTGATTTCAGATTGACCTCCCCTGACATGTGCTAACTGTATATAACACATTGCATGCACAGCCCCTAAGACAGTTAACATAAGCTACAGTCATAGCATGACTGGATTTAAAGCAAACACCTCCATGGTTGTAGGTGATATGCCTCTGAATACCAGTTGAGGGGGATCTCAAGTGAGAAGAGTGCTGATGCACCCAGGTCCTGTTTATAGGCTTGTTATTGGAGGATCTGGTTGGCCACTGTGAGAAAAGGAAACTGTGGGTTGAGGTGGTGTTCTTCTAATCCTTGAATGTCAACTTGTACATGTTAAAATTTTCTTTCCCTCACAATAATTCAAGGGGGAAAGATGTCTGTCCCTCTTGCACTTGTCAACCCTCCTGAGCAGACCATTGTTTATGCAACTTGTGGTTCCTTAACATCGTTGGTAACCCAGGAAGTGCCTCGTCTTCTTCAAGACAGGCTTATACTGCAGGATCTCTTGGCTTGACCAACTCACCTATCTCTGTAAGATGGAAGACTCAAGAGACTTTATTAAATTCTTGTCCAACTGAACACACGTTTCTTTGGCCAACTGTCTCTTTGATAGGCTCCTTGACTTCTCCTTCTCCCTGTGAACTGCCAGAGCTGGCAGACACAGAATTCAATGGTCGGAAGCAGATGTAGCTTTTTGAAAGGTCAGGACAGGCCATGACTCTGAACTAAGTAGGGATGGGGGAATTTGTCAGTTTTGGTTTCTCTCAGTTTCTCCTGTTTCTTATCGTAAGTTCGGTTTAACCCCTGATTTAACCCCTGATTTGCCGAATTCAGTTTCTGGCACATCCCAGCTTTATTTTTATTCATTGTTAAAAATGAATGTTTATAGTCATCATGGCCACTGCAGCAAAACAGTAAAAGCAATAGAATAAAGCAGGTAGACTAACACAAGTACTGTGAATATCACTATTGACCTCTGTGCGGCCAAAGTGCAGAAGAACAAACCAGGTCCTCCTTTATGCTATTTGATGGTTCCAACTTGGCAGTTCTGACCATTAGATGCAGGGGTCCACCTACACTCCTTCAAAGCAGCTTGAGGGGGCAACTGGGGATTGTCGTTTGTACCCCACTTAGGTTACTACTGGTTGTAGGTGCAGAAGGAATAGAAAGCCACCTGAGGATAGGGATGGGCAAATCTCTCAATTTTGGTTTAAGTTAGGTTTTTTCCAATGTTTAGTTCAATTCTCCATATTTCCACATCAGTTTGTGATTTTTGTTGTTGCTGTTGTTTAAAATCCTCATGAAAATTCATCAGTATTTTAGTCTGAATTTATACTTGTATACTGTACGCATGCTTGTATGCTCAATTTTGCCCAAGATGCACATTTTTATAAAGCTATTTCTTCTAATATAATGTTTTAGATGTTGTTTCCACTAATATATGCAGTCTCTGCAGACTTCACCCTAGTATATAATTGTTTGTACCCTTCACTAGGGTAGGAACTGCATTGCAAAATTCAGAGCAGTGTGAATTTTGAAGGATGCCTGTGTTTGGGTTTCATACTGTTTCAGAAAGTGCAAATTTAGTATTTCATTTCTAAAAAAACAAAGTTGATCAAATACCTCTCTATCCCTAGCCATCAGCAAAGTGCAAATTTTAAAGGCTGGTTGTATTTTGGTCTGTACATCATTACAGAAAGTGATATTGAGGTAGGTTCATCTTTAAATGTGAACTAAATTGTATTTCTCTCCCATCCTTAGAGTTGTGAGCCCCATGGCCCAAGTCATGTGAGTGTCAAGCTGCTTTTACTTACCTACTTTTGGCTACGCTCCTGGACAAGGATAGCCTGACAATTGAATCCATACACTGGTAAACTTGAGGCTGGATTGCTGGTGTGGAATCAGAAGGCCAGATTGCTGATGGGGGCACTTGGCCGACAACTCATTGTTAAAGCATCAAGACATGCTGCCCATTTACTACCAAGCTAGGTTCAGGGCATTGTATTAATTTACCCTGAGCAGCTTAGGTCCAGGGTACCTCATGGACCACCTGAACCCATATATTCCAGGATCTTTTCTGCTTGGAAATGCTAATAATCAATAATCAGACAACGAACCAGATGCTCTACTACTAAGCTTCATACAGCTTCTCTCTCAAGTCATTCTTCTGCTGTCCTTCTTTTCTTTCTTCTTGCCTCCTCCATGGTCAGTGTTTAGATTGCAAGTAGACTGTGGAGTAGAGACGAGTATCTTGTATTATTTCAGGGGTATGTCTGAAGTAGCTGTATGGGACCCAAATACATAACGTATTTGATTTTTATTTGTGAAATGGTTGAGAGAACAACTGCTGGAGGTGCAACAGCAGAGATCATTTTGTGTGGAACTTAAGGGTTATTTCTGTTAATGTTAATTCAACCAGCTAAGTGGAGGTGGGTTGAAATGTTGCTTAGCAATCAGGCAGAGTGACATGATGTTTGGTGAGGTAACACATGCTCTGATTGGCTGTGTAGTTCTGAAGGAGTTTTCCCCTATATGTTTGGTTGAACGTCTCCCTGTAATGTACAAGGCCTGAAGTAAGAAAGACAAAAACTCTGTTTATTTCCCCTCAATTTAGATGGTGTTTTTTTTTCCTATTCCCCACCCCCCACCCCAGTATGGTGTTAGCAGAATATTTTCAGTATGGTATTAGCAGAATTTCTTTTATCTCTGCGCTCTGTTTGGGTTATTTAAGTAACTTTGCTAAAAATGGAATGGTTATAGAAACCCCCCCCCCAAAAAAAAAGGAAGGAAGGAAGGAAGGAAGGAAGGAAGGAAGGAGAGAGAGAGAGAGATAAAAACAACAGCAACAACTCTGGACACAGATTTATTTACACCATTTCAGACTAAGCTTTTATTTTTAATATTACAAACCATTTTTTTCTTTATTCACAAACCACTGTAGTGATATAAACACTAATTTCTAAAGACAGATATACACACTTGTTGGGTTTTTAAAGATTTGTAACTGTTTTGAAGTCACGATATTCTACATATGGTATTAATCATTTCTTTTAAAATCAGAATTCATATTATCAGTAATAATTTATATAACTGGAAAAAAAACATTCCCTATATCAGACATACATTTGAATAAAATGAATGACCGGAGTGTTCTAGGAGTTTTCACAAAAATATTTTCCAACAGCATTCGGCAACCGTATCTGTTTGCAATTATCTCTAAGAATTAGACTTCAGATACTTATTGAGGACTGCCCCTAAGTTGCGATACAGCCACTTACTTCAAATCAAAACGACAAACTAACTTATCACCCACACATCAGGAGATCTATGTGTGCAAAATGATTTTTTGTAAGAAAATAAATATTTATATAACAGCTAATTTTACTTTATTTTTGTTTTTTAAAAAAGGTATTTCAGAGTGCCTCAGACATGCATTGTTTGAGAAGTCATGTCACTGGGTTCTCCAGGACTGGAGTAACAAATTCCCTGTCCAGGATTGATTTTAGAGGAAATTAGTACTACCAGTTTGTAGTAGATGCCGGTATGCACAGCACTGACTGGCTAGTGCGTGTGGCATTACCTACCACTCTACCCGACCACTCACAACCTCTTAAATTGTTGGTTTTTTTCTTCCAGGTCTAAAATGGTTTTTCCTTTGGGGGAAATAAAGTGACAAATGACTGCTTAAACAAGTCACCAACTATGCTGCACTTATTATTTAAGCAAAATAAAACAAGGCAGACAGCTCTCCTGAAGAAAGACAACCAGACACAGCATTCAAATTGCTGATAAGTATGTCTGGTGAATGCATTGTTGTGAAGGTGGGGAAATCTGGGCTCCCTCCACAGGTGAAAAACAAGGTGAAGAAAGTCCCTTTTCAAGTTACATCTGTAAGCACCCTTGGTTTCTGAACACTAATATCTGGTGAATTCCCTGGCATTTCAGATATAAATGCACACCAGGAATGGCCATTCTCAACCTAAACACTAAAAATTTCCCTCACTATTTTGTGAAATTGTGTGTGTGTGTGTAAAACATCTCCTAAATTTGCCACACTGAACTCAACAGAAACTGAGAAAGGGCACACAGATTATCTTCTGAAAACTGCATATATATCACAGAGCACGCATAGGCAAACTCTGGCCCTCCAGATGTTTGGGACTACAATTCCCATCATCCCTAGCTAACAGGACCAGGGATGATGGGAATTGTAGTCCCAAAACCTCTGGAGGGCTGGAGTTTGCCTATGCCTGTCACATAGCATCCTTTCTTAACTTGCTGCTCTCTTTCCTAACTTGCTGGACTCCAACTCCTATCATCCTTGACTATTAGCCTTGCTGGCTGCACCAGCAAGTTCAGCATCCTGTTCAGCATCCTGTTCTCATGGTGGCCAGCCAGATGCTTGTGGAAAACCAGCAAGCAGGATTTGAGCGCAAGCCCACTCTCCTCCCTTGTGGTTTTCAGCAACTGGCATAGCCAGCATGGCTAGTAGCCTTCAATATCCCTCTCCTCTATAAATCTGTCTGGTCCTCTTTTAGAGCCATCTAAGTTGGTGGCCAGTACAGTCATATCTCTACTTGCGTATCCCTCTGGACACGGAATCTTCGGGTTACCGCCATGGCAAACCCAGAAGTGTATACTTCTGGGTTTCGCCGTGCGCACCCGCAGAAGCACGCCTCTGTTTATGTAATTTTCGGGCTGCGAACGGACCCCCGGAATGAGTTCAGTTTGTATCCGGAGTGTCCAATGTACTGCCTCCTGTAGGAGCAAGTTCCATTGTTCGACTATGTATTGTGTGAAGTTGTGGTCCAAAACATCTGGGGGACACCAGGTTGGGAGAATGGCCCTAGAGGCAGGCACAGGGAGAAGATTCTGGTGCTTTACACGCACAGTTTGGGACAATAAGCTGGGGTAATTGCAGCTGGAGTCAATCCCCAAATGTTTATACTCTAGCAAATCAAGTCTTAAACTAAAGCTACAGGGAACTTTTGACAAGCGCTGGAATGGGAAAGAATGGATCGCCACAATGGTTTGGATCAACTAGATCGTGTCTCAATCTTGCAAGGTCTTGTGGATATGGGAGCTATGGATCCTGCTCCCAACCCATGCAGACACTCCAATTTCCCTCCACAAAGGGCAGGCTTTGTGCACATTGAGCGCACCCTTCCCTTGGTTGCACAAGATTTGTCTGTGTTCACCAGAATTCACCAATACTTTTGGGTAGGGGTGCGCTTAAGCTGAACTTCCTTTGCTTTTATACATCCCTTCCTCTACCTCATTCCTAGCCTCAAACTGCTTTGGAGACTCCCTTTGGGTTTTAAAAGCAGCTTCCGATTCAGTGGAGAAAATAGGAGGCAGTGGGACAGAAGAAATATTGGATTTGTGATTTGTGCATGAATTTCTCAGGATTTCAATCTAGGTCTAAAGCATGGGGGTTCAACATGACAGAAGTTATGGTCCATTCCCTGGCTAGCGGAATACATTTCTTTTTTAGTAGCCAATATTTTTCCCATTGATAAATGCATATTCCTCCCTTTACGCTCTCTGACTCTACCCCTGTGTGTGGCTCTCCCTCACATTTGGCTTTGACAAAGACGATCTACATACACACACATATATATTTATATATATATGTGCATATATATATTTCATCTTCTGATATAAATGCTCCAGAAACCTCGTTTTCAAATCTTGTGAAACTTTATTGATGGTTTATCGTTCAACTGATCATATCGCATGCACATTACGATGACAAAGAGGAAAGCCTGATTTCACAAACACTTTTTAAAAAGCAGAATTGTTTATAGCGAGTTGGCAGGTTCACAGCGGTGAATTGATCATTTTTATTTTTATTTATTTTTAACTATAAAGTGCTCGCCCCCCCTTTTTTTCTCTTAGGCCCGCACCATACAGATGAGAATATAATAACTATCTTCAGCAAAGAACAAAAAAAAAGAAAACCAAAAAACTGTCGCAAGACAGTCTTTTTTCTGCTTTTTATTTGTTTTAAATACAAAAAACAAGAAGTTTCCCCTGACAAACACCCCCAACTTAGGTTAACTTGTAAACAGGACAACAGATGTACAGACAAACTGCATTTTTTCAGCTGTGCCAGAAACTGCCCCTTTGGCGTGAGTTTCTTCAGTGCTTGGGGGGGGGGTGACCATCAGCGAATCAGACATGGGAAGTATCTGACATCAAACCACCTTCTGTTCATCTGATGATTCTGGTGTTTTTGTTTTTAGTTGGGTCCAGCCAATTTCAAACACAACAGCCTCAGGTTGGGAAGTGGGGCAGGCTTGGAACATGTCGAAGAATTGCAGTTTGCTTACACGACACGGTCATGTTTCCAAAAGTACCAAGCAGATGAAAATACCATGATTATTATATTTTTTTTTAATCTCTCTCTCTCTCTCTCTCTCTCTCTCTCTCTCTCTCTCTCTACTCAATGGTTGCAGTACTTGTAAAATGCGTATATAAACTTTTTTATGTTTGTTTATTTATTTATTTAATATGAGCAGCATTTTAAATTCTGTAAAAATGATTATACATGTGTGTGTTTTTTGTCTCTTATCTCTTGGTCTAAACCTAAAGCGCCGTAGGTGTGTCATAATAATAATAATAATTCCACTGCACAGATGTAAATTTTATACACTTCCCCGACCCCCCCGACCCCCCCACCCCACCCCCATTAAACCGGTACAAAGAATTTAACTTTTTTATTACTTTCTCTCTTTTTTTTGGAAAAAAAGAAAAAAAAATAGAAACAGTGCTTTTATCACCTTTTATTATTATTATCATTATTATCATTATTTTTTTTAATCCTCCCGTAATATAAAAGTCTGCAATGATATCAATAATTTATTATACTGGAAGAAATATAAAAAGAAAGCTTGTTCATGTTCTAACTAGCAGAGATTTTCTCTTTCTCCTCTATTCTTTTCTTTGTTTCTTTCTCTCTCTCTCTTTCTCTCTTTTTTTTTTTGCCTAAAGAACTAGTTATGCTTGGAGCTGATCTTGACTTGGTGGGTTGCCTAGAAAGAGGGTGCCCTCCGGACAGCATTAAATTAGATTTTATGTACAGGTGTCAGTTAAAGCACCCCTCTCTCCGCCCTCCCGCCCCTGCCCCGCCCCAGCCTCAAAATTAACAACATAACCTTTGGCTTTGAATAAATAGTGAATAATTTAAAACAGCTGATATGGGACGATGGGTGCAGTGGCGGCCCCACTTTACGATTTAATCGTGTTGGACCCCCATCGCCACCGTCTCAACTCTCCTCTTTCCCCTCCCCTTTATAAAACAAAAATAAATGTTAGATGCGCAGGAGGGAGGGGGGACCCTGATGTCACTTTAACACTCTTACAAAACAAGTGAGGAATCCTGATAGCTTAATATTCAGCATATATAATTCATTTACATGATATAGCAGTCTTGATTGTGGCCCCCAAACAGATTATTTTATTTTTAAATTAGTTTCTAGCAGCTTTCTAGTTCAACCACGACAATGAAAATAAGAATAATTAATCATAATTAATCATAATATAATTTAATAATAATAACCTTCTACAGCCAGCAATTGAACTATGCAACGTTCGGAAATGAAAAGACCCACGATATTAAAATACACAGAACAAAATATCTGAGGTATAAGATAAAAAAATGTAGATTTTTTTTCCTCTTTTTTATTTTTATTTTATTTTTAGAGTTGCTAAAATGATGCACTATTGCATGTATTGCAATACCCAGGCCTCGGAAAGCTTCCTTTTTTTCCCCCACATTGGAAAGGTTTTTATGGGTTTTGTCATTTAGTATGGAGCAAAACGGCTGTATCCCCCTCGGTATATACTAGCCTGCAATGAAGAAAGAACGAGACCGACATCATCAGCATGGCTCCTAGTCTTGGCATCAGTCAAGGGTGCAAAAGCATTCTGAAACAAAGCAATTTGATGGGTTGTTTTTTAAACGTCTGCTTTTCTTCACAACGGGATTTGCAATGTTAGTTATTTTTTTTCCCAAAAATTTTTTGCAAGCAAGGTTCAGGACACACCACTCAAAGCTGTTCAAACAGGTGCCAGCTGACCAATTAGTGAGTGAATCATCAGCTTATATGATGGGGGCGTGGGGGGGCATGCTTCTAAATACCAGTTGATGGAAACCACAGGAGGGGATTGTGCTCTTGTGCTCAGGTCCTGCTCGCAGGTTTTCCATTATGGCCATCTGGTTGCCCACTGTGAGAATGGCATCAATGGGCCCATTGGCCTGACCTAGCAGAGCTCTTCTTAATCTCTTGAGTTCTTAAGGCCCATGTCTCCATGGGTGGAACATCTCTTCTTCATGCAAAAGGTCCATGGTTCACCCCCTGGCATCTCTAAGAGAGATCTTGGAGACTTGATGCCAAGGTGTTGTTGACAGTACTGAGCTAAATGGACCAGTAATCTGACTTGGTATAAGGCAACACATGTCAATCAAGACTGGGATTGAGTCCAGTGCTCGCCCTGTGGAACGCCCTCCCATCAGATGTTAAAGCGATAAACAACTACCTGACATTCAGAAGACATCCCTGTTTAGGGAAGTTTTTAATGTGTGACATTTTAGTGTATTTTTGGTCTCTGTGGAAGCCGCCCAGAGTGGCTGAGGAAACCCAGCCAGATGGGCGGGGTACAAATAAATTATTATTATTATTATTATTATTATTATTATTATTATTATTATTATTATTATTTATTATGACAGACTGGTCCACCCAAGCTGTTCATGGGAACAGACCCGAGTTTGTCCCATTCCCGTTTCCATGTGGGCTTCAAAGGGAAAGTCCTTAAAAATATGCCTAGGAATAGGAATGGTGTGTGTGCGCACGCGCGCACACACGCAGTGCCCTGCAATAGTTTTGCATTCATTGAAATAAAGTAGGGTGTCATGTCACCCAGGGCCAGCCCAATACATCTTGCAGCCCGAGGGTGATGGTGCTCTTTCTCTCTTCCAAGTACAGAAGCAAACTGGACTGGAAGTTAAAACTTACTTCAACACTGTTGATGGGATAGGGTTCTCCACTGCACCTGAGAAAGCAAGCCAGATTACGGGGTCTAGAAAAACCCCCAATGCAGTAGCTGGGCAGAGAAGCGGGGGTTAGAAGGATCAGATGGGAGAGTGCTGCTTGCCTAATGGTAGACCAAATTCCTGATCCCACTCCATCTCATCCCACTTTGATGACTGGCCTCTAAAGACAACATTCTGCACTGAGTACAATTTGTTGGCTTCTGCTTAGGCAAATCATCTGAAAGATTTTAAGATCAGCATCATCATCATCATAATTTTAATAAGATAAGAGAAATTTATTGGGAGAGGGGTAAAGAACCTAGGAAACTGCCAACACTAAGCTAGTTGTTTAGCTTAGTGCTATCTACACTGAGCAGCAATGGAAACCAGAATAAATCTTTCTCACGTACGTTCTGCATCTTTAATCTCCGCAAAATTATAAATAATAATAATAATGTTGCCCATTTGATACCAAGTGATTGGAAAGAACATAAGGAGATCCCTGCAGGATCAGGCCAATGGCCATTTAGTCCAGCATCCTGTTCTCACAGTGGCCAACAAGAAGCCTGTGGGAAACCTGGATGCAGCACCCAAGCAAAAGAGGATTCTTTCCTCTGGCAGTTTCCAACAGCTGGTATTCAGAAACATTACTGTCTCCAAAAACCGTGGCAAAAAACTAGGACCCCAAACCCCAGTATAAATATTTCCTATAACTTACTCAGCTTTGCCATTTCTCACTTCAGTGAGAATGTTATATTTTAGGGTCTCTTTTGCATAGTAAACACAAGTAGTTCATGCTACATGGAGGTACATCCATTTAAAAACAAAAAGCTGGGTGAATATAAATTTATTTAGACTCAACCAGATCGAGAGACCTTGGCGTGATTACAAGATGTCTGCGTTTCCATCCAATTACATTACTTTCACACTCCTGAAGAAAAGATTCTTTGGGAAAGTTGTGAACAATTGCTAGAGAGATGCAAAAGACTGTCATTTTTATTTTTTATTTTATCCATCATCTGTACATGGGTATCACACTTATTTGCAGACCCTGGTGCATGTACAATTTGGCAACACACATTTGTATCATCTGCAACTGGATCCATTGTGCCTCATGTTCCCTGCTCAAAGGTACACACTCTCTTTAAGCCAGAAAAGGGGGGGTGCCCTTCCAGATGATGTTGTTGTACTACAAATCCCATAACCCCTGACCATTGTTCATGCTGGCTTCTGGGGCTGCCAGGAGTTGGAGACCAACAGCATAAGAGTTGTAGGAGAAATTCAATTCAGTTCACATTTCAGTGTAAAACTTCCTAATTTGCACATCCTAAAAGCGTTATGTGAACAACAGTAATGAATGCCTGCGAGGGTGAGGCTGGGATCAGAGGGTGCATGGTGTTGTGTCCTTCCCTTTCTGCCCTGCCTGTCCTGCAACACGTCCCTAAAATGGGGGTGAGTCCATCTACATTCTGGACTATGAGTAGACTATACTGCAGAGCAGAAGGGAAGGGTATGTACTGGGCACAGATACATCAAAAGTTGGGTGTGAATCAGTCTTGATTAATTCAAATGGACTCACAGTTTTCTGCAGTTAATTTTCATTTCGCTGCTTTTCCACTGGTTGTGACTAACATTTTGCTTGATTGCCCTGATTATCTTAATTTAAGATAAACATGGTTCCACATAACGCCCCGGGAGGGTTATTTTCTCCTAATGCAAAAAGCCAGTATTGCCCAACAAAATGTCCCCATGGGGTCTTTTTATGTGTACATTTCAGTTTCACATAAATCACCCTTCCTGTGGAGGGTGTATGTGTGTGTGTGTGTGTGTGTGTGTGTTCACGCGCCTGGTTAACTTTATGCAACAACTGGAGAGGACCGCTGAATGCTCTCCTATCCTCTACTCTTTTCAGTACAGCTATAATTTTAAATATTAACTCTAATAATAAGGGAGAGAAAATAGCAGGGATTCAGGGTGACTGACAGGAGAGGCCGGGAAATCTCAGTTTCAGCTCTTTATACTTATAATCACTGGTGTGACTTGAACCTTCAGGCAATGTAAATTCAAGGCAAAAGATTGGGGGTTGGGGGGGAATAAAGAAAAGAAAAGAAAAAGAATGGAGGCTACTGTGAAGGCATTCAATTTGTGATGTATTTAATTATCAAAATGACTAATTGTTCCATTAAGGTAAGTGCTCACCTAGGATATATATATATATATATATATATATATATATATATATATATCCTTATGTGTGCTACATTGCCAAGAAATTAAGACATTTGTCAAGTTTACCGGGAAGGATTAATGTGGCATTTTAGCTGCCGTTAGCAGAAGAGACAAATTCAATTAAGGGAAAGTGAGAAGATGTCAACCATGCTAAGAACTGGGGAGAGGAGAGGAGGAGGGGAGGTTGGGGGCAGACCGGGAGGCAGGGAAGGGGGGAGGGGAGTAGATAAATCAGCACTTACCACGGCACCAACGCCGTAGGTGGTTGCTGGAGCAAGTGTGTGGTGGTAGGGGTCTGCAGCATAAAGTCGTCCGTAACTAAAAAGAAAAGAAAAAAGAAAGCAGAGCTGAGGATTAATAAAAGAAAACCAAAGCAACCCCAGAGGTTAAAAAAGAAACGGAAAGGAATTGCAAAATGAATGCAATCAAACATCCCACTCTATCCAATTACACTGGAAATGAACTGACTCAGCACGTTATGGACGCAATATCCTCTGGGGAAATGGGTTCAGTTTACAAATGAAAAGGAGGAAGGGGGGGAAATGGCTATAATTAGCTTTACGAGATTGAATGCAAAGCAAATGTGCAGCCATGGCTGCAGAATAGGTGTGTTTTCAACCTAAGGGACCTGGTCCCTACCCTACCCCCTCAAGGAAGCCTTAGGTGATTCCCAAAAGTGTGATGGACATAAGTAGAAAGTAAATGGGAAAATAATATATACAATGTCAAAGAACAAAAACTTCTCTCAAAGGTTTTTTGTATAAAATGTGCCAAGCAGCTGTTAAGAAGCAGTGTGCCTCTTCGGCCGACAATCCAAGTGGCAATGCAACTTCTTGTTTTTGTTGTTGTTCGTGGATGATAAATGCAACTAAGTGGGCAGAATTTGGTTTCTGAGCGGGAAGCAACTGGGCAAGGAGACCTTCCCTAGCATCCTCTTATATGACACCTGGAATACAGGGCAAAATGGTGGCGCACAAAGAAACATGCATCAGAGAACAGTGGTTCTTAATATGACAAAGAGTGACAGATCTACATCATTGGCCATATTGAGAGTTTTCTCCACTTGCCCTTTTTGAAATGCAAAGTTCAACTTGCTCATATTTTGATGCCATTTATACCTGGTGGTTTCCTATATCCACTAACCAAGCAGTATACCTGAGTATACCTGCTTCTGCCTCTAATTTGCGGCTTTGGAGCCATTTTTATTTTTAAAAACAGGCAAACGTGGACTTCTGCCTCCAGTAACCCCATCCAATCAGGGAAATGCATGTTATCATGAAGTTAAATTAGATAGTGGACAAGGGAAAACTATCTTTACTCTCAAAAGGCTTTCTGAGGCTGCTATGTAGCCTATTGGATATGGATACAGGATGATGCCACTAAGCCAAGTCAGTGTGAGGGTAATATTTCATCCCCAAATATGAGGGGACTCGTGTGTGTGTGTGTGTGTGTGTGTGTGTAATTCACCTCTTCCCCATTTTGTGTCTGCCTTACTTCACACACCTGCAGTAATCCTATAGCTAGCAATGTTGAGATTACTCCTGTAGGTGCTTTAACAAGAGCTTCTTTTTAAAAGAAAGCACTGCAACGTTTCGGATTCAGCCTGAAGTGCGAAATGGTTATTCATTGCAAATGGTTTTCCTTTCACAAAGTCCAAAGAGAAATGTTACTGTGGTCTATACAAAATGGAAAGCATTTATCTTGTCATAAATCTTGACTGATGAGTTTCTCACTTTGGCAGAAGTTGCTCTGACAAATTAGGACCAAATAATACTGGTGTTTTTGTGCGGTAGCAATGAATGTGTCTCTTTGTTTAGCAATTTAAAAGGCAGCTGTGGCAGAGGGGGGACACAAAACATGATTAGCCTTTTCCCCAACAATGTAGATTGAAACATGTGATGCATTTGAGGGTTTTTGCCACAGGAAGACTAGGTGCATGTGCTGTGCAACATTTAATTCATGATGATTATTATACATTTATTTATACCCTGCCTTTCCTCCTGATGGGACTCAAAGCAGCTTACATATAAAAGCAAGAATCACTAAAACCATAGAAAAACAACAATAAAAAAACCAAACATTCATATAATTAAAACTGTATTTATTTATAAAATCTGTTTAAAGCATACAAATGATTACAGTAAAAAGAGCTGTGAGTTCCCAAAAGTCTGTTGGAAGAAGAAGGTCTTCACTTGCCAACAGAAGGACCACATAGAGGGGGCCTGTCTAGCTTCTCCAGGAAGGGAATTCCAAAGTCTGGGAGCAGGGAATGAGAATTTAGCTGCTGTTCGTTATCAAATTGCCACCCGCCCCCCCCCCCGCACTGAAAGACACTGGGAAATATCCAACTATAAGAGTAGATCCATTGAAATTAATGGTCCCAAATTAGATGTGTCCATTAACTTTAATGGGTCTACTCTGAGTAGGATTAGAAATTATGCTTGTTTTAATTCAGATAGTAGAATAATGTGGGGACCTGCAACTAAATGTTGCAATCTGGAGTGTTTGGAGCTCCGCTCTCTTCCCAAATATGCCACTCCTTGACCCTTCCTAGATCCTCCCACCCTCACCACCACTCAACTGTCAGACAGCAGTCTGCAGCTACTCAGCATCCTCAATTCTCATTGAGATGCTTGGGGGATAGCCTCACTTAGGGTTTTTCCCCCTCCCCCTTCTCACATCTTTTCTTTTTCATTTCTGAAAAACTTAACTGGGTTTCCCCCCTGAATTGTGCTTATAATTGATTGATTGAAAAGATGAATAGCACACTTTGCAAGAGGAAGAAAATCTTCAGAAAGTGGTTTGTAAAATGACTGCCCGGAGATGTTGAATAAAGTATAGTTTGCAACCATTAATGCATTTCACATTCCCGCTGTAATATCCCAGCAATTACCCAACACAAACTATCAGAGACAAACCACAGACCTTCTATAATACATTTCCTGCATGTGGGAGTGTATGTTGTTGTTGTTAGTGTATGTGGTATTTGGAGAGAGGAATCGCCTGTGGTGCGGGACACACTGTAGTCTCACCTGCGGCTCCTAGAAGCTGTCAGCATGCAACAGCAGCCACACCACACAAACTGCTTTGACTAGCTGGCTAAATCAGATGGGGGTAGCCAACGGGTTTCAAACCTTTGGTTGTTTCATTGGGTTGTTTTTGTTTTTATTATGTATTGTGTGTTTTTATACAGTGCTTTCATATTGTAACCGCCCTGAGACATGCGGGTATAGGGTGGTATGCAAATTTAATAAATAATACAATAATAAAAAAAAAAATTGGTAAGTTAGGGACTTCCCCTGAATGAAGAGATCGGCTCTGGCAGATTGAGTGGATGAGAGAAATAGTAAGTCCAACAGTCCAGAAGGCAGTTTCTGCACATGCTGTATAGGGAAGTGAGGGGCAGATGGGGCTCATCAACCTGGGAAGGGAGCCCATCTAGGAGAAGGAAAACTGGCCCTAAACCCCCTCTGCCTTGTGGGGTATATTCAGGAGAAGAAGCTAAGGAGTAAACTCTATGCAAATCCTACCTAAGACGGCACCTAAGATGGCACCTTGTATGCCTTTTTCTCACAACTTTTGCAGCCAGACTGGTACTCTGGACAACATTATTGAGGCCGAGAGGAGTGGGGTCTTGTAGTCTGGGCAGCCCAGGACCTCCATACACACTGCTCAGACTTGCATCCTGGGGAGCTAACTTTGGTGCTACTATTGCAGCAGTTTGACTTTATCTCCACAGGTGCACTCTATTTTCTCAAGACAGATGGATGCCAAAAATAACCAGCACTATCATCATCATCATCATCATCATCATCACCATCCTCCTCATCATACCTCATTGCCATAAGTGGCTTCAAGGGGGCAACAGATATAAAAATATATGAAGAGTGTGCACTTGTTGAAAAAGGACAAAATAAAAAAGGACAAAATAAAAAAAATGAAATGAATTAGTTTGAACAGGAATCAAATCAAATGAGTTCCAAATGAAAATAAAACAAGTCCTTTCTTCACTGTTTCTATTAGGATGTAATTGAGGTAATTACAGGTGTAACTACAGCACAAGTAAGAGAAAGGCCAAAGGGACTGGGAAGAGGAATAGTAGTTGAAATGGACAGACAGAAAACGGATGTCTACCAAATGGTGACACGGTGTTCTCTCTCTCCTTCAAATTTGACACAGCTGGTTCTTTGGAGTGGGAGTAGAAAGCCTAAACATTTCATCCTAATAACCACAAAAGTTGTACACAGGAGAAATGTAACTGGATTTCATATTGAAAGGGGATCTTAAGGGATGTGTGCCTTTTTGAAATTGCCTCAAAAACAAGGATCCTTTCCACAGTTTCTTTGAAACTTGGCAGTTGTCCTGCTTTGAACAGTAGAATGCCTGGAGGTCTCAGGCATGTGGGTGGCAAACACGGTAGTTACAGGTATCCGGAGGCTGGCTGGGTCCCTCGTTGACATTAGTGAAAAATGAAAAGAAATGAGAATGGCGAAAATGAATGGACTAACTTTGAATCACTTGATAAAATAAACAGAAGACAAATGAATGAAGAGCTAAAGCAAATAAGACTTTTAATGGTGGATATGAATGAAACAACTAAATTCCACTTCTTTCCTTTCTCAACTAGCAGATTTCTAAGATGTACTGTGAGGTGCAAGTTGATTCCTGCCTGGCCCTAAAAAGCCCTACAAAACAGCTCTTCATATGTCTCCACAGACAGTCTTCTGTGAAAGCAAAGTTATACATGGGTGGCATACCTAAATTAAAAAATGATGGAATAAAATAATAATAATAATAATAATAATAATAATAATAATAATAATAATAATAATTCAATTACCGTATTTTTCGCCCCATAGGATGCACTTTCCCCCCTCCAAAAATGAAGGGGAAATGTGTGTGCGTCCTATGGGGCAAATGCAGGCTTTCGCTGAAGCCTGGAGAGCGAGAGGCATCGGTGCGCACCGACCCCTCTGGCTCTCCAGGCTTCAGGAAGCTATCCACAAGCCTTGCAAGCCCGGCGAGAGTTCCCACAGGCTCACAAGGCTTGCGGGCAGCAGCCTGCAGCCCCGGCGAGTGTCCGCAAGCCTTGCACGCCTGGCGGGAGGTCCCGCCGGGCGCGCGAGGCTTGGGGCGGCAGCCTGTCGCCCGAAGCACGCAGAGCCCTCCAGGAGGTCCCGCCGGGTGCGTGAGGCTTGGGGCGGCAGCCTGCAGCCCGAAGCACATGGAGCCCTCCGGAGGGTGCCCCGTGCTTCGGGCAGGTGTGCACAAGGCTTGGGGCGGCAGCCGCAGCTGGGGGGAAAATTTTTTTTTTATTCATTTCCCCCCAAAAAACCCCCCGAGGTGCGTCCTATGGGCCGGTGCGCCCTATAGGACGAAAAATACGGTAGTTAATGAGTTAATGAACACAGAGAAAGCAGAATTAAATATAAACTGAGGCCAGAAGTGACATTTTCCTTATCGCACACCTGGAACTCTACTAACTTCAAGGATGCACCATTCATTTTAGGTGGAGGTCCCATACCTCTGTCTCTTAGATGGCTTTGGTCCATTTGAGTGGCAAAGTAAACCGCACAAGCAAGATGGAAGCAAGGCATTCTGGGTTTTTCTTTGGGCCAATTGGCATGGGCCAAAATCTACCCTGTAGGCAAGTGCTGCTCTTATAAGCCGATATTGCAACCCATCCACCTACCCACACTTGGTAAAATGTTGTCATACCTGAGGGTGGGGAGGGGAGAGGTAGAGAAGGATTTTTTTGTGGTACCATGTGATTGGCTGTCAGGGCATTGTTTTTTCACATACACCTCACTGCTGTTTACATCTGGGATGTGGTGCTATAGATCTGGCTAACTGGTTGGGTGGGAGATTTGTATAGCTCACCCATGCATGAGGGACATCTGACCAAATATCTCCCATTGGTGACAGGATCCCCACCTGTGATTCAGATCAAATTGTGATAGCAGTTCAATGCCTTCTCCAAAATGAACATGGCAAATCCATCAAATGGGTCACTTCATTGGCCTCTACTAGCAAAGAGCTATTGCTGGGATGAGTCGCTTGCTGCTTTTAAAGAGAATGCTCCCCTCTTTGTGTAATACAAGAGGGTCAAATTCTTCATGAAGAAACCTAAGCATCAGCATATGCAGGGAGACATTTCCAAACAACGGCCGTGCAGATATTATCTGAGAATATATATTGAGTCCTCCCCCCTTTCATGTGATGAATAAACTTTATTTTTCTTCCTCAGGGTGACCTCTGCCTTCAGAATATGATGGTTTTATTATGATTAATAAATTTCATTTCCACAGAGGAAAAGGAACAGTGTCAGCTTAAACGGAGAGCATGCTGGCTCCCTTCTTTTTAAATGCTAATTTCAAAATGCACCCTTACATGACACAAAAATTGAAACGCTCACAAGGGTTAGCCCTCTGGATGCAGATACCCCTCTCAAAGGGATGCCAGGGCAGGAAACACGCTAGGGCTGTTCAGATGTCACATTCAGTGTGTGTACAACGGGTATACCTGTGTACACAAACAGTTGAGATGCGCAAAGCAGCAAGTGTACACTCTTGTACGCAAACACTTGTGCACATGCAAAGACAGCTTGTACCTATTGCTAGCTGCCACTATTTCCAGGTTCAATCCTCAGTAGCATCTCTAAGTAAAGCTAGGAATGTCCCTTGCCTGAAACCCTGGAGAGCAACTGCCAGTCAGTGTTGGCAATACTGAATTGGATGGACTCAATGGTCCGACTCAGCATCAAGTGGCTTCCTTTGCTCCAATTAACTTCCGCTTCCTAGCTGCAGCATTTGATGCTGAAGCTTGCTCAGCATATTGTTTCTGTTCATCCTCAGATGGCTAAGAAATTAGGCATGAAAACTTGTAAACAAGATTTCAGAAGCCAAAGAGGGCAACAGCTGGATTTTTGTCAGGCAAGAGAGTGAGTGCTCTGTGCATCTTCTTTCTTTCTTGGATTTGCACTGTTGTATAATGTGTGAGAGCTGCAGGATTCACTCCCCACTTCACGCACACTAGTTGTTGTTCAATTGTTATTTTGCTTTTGCTTTCAGAACTGGACCCAATCTGGTTCCCATCCAGTGCAACAACTTGTGGCCCTAGATGGTGATGTACTTCCTTATAGAAATGGGTAACCAAATCAGTTCAGTGGGGCTCAGGTGTGAATCATGATGTGGACATAAATGCATTTGAACATCTTCATCTGCACATGTTGTGTGTATGTGGAAAGCTGCCTATGCCAACAGATTGATGGAGTGAGGCCCTTGAATACAAAGCATCTCTTTAGTGGTCTGCACTTTGTAGCCTTCTTGGGTACCTAACTTTCCTAAAATAGTAACTGAAAAACCCAATTTCCTCAGCTGGGCTGTTGCAGTGTATCTTTTTCCCATTGTTGCACTCAGAGAAAGGGAACACAGGAAGTGTTCTCTTCTGTTATGTTTCAGTCTTTTAATTATGGCAGCTCATTTGAACTAAGAACATAAGATAAGTAGAAGTGGATAGAAAAAGTTTTCCCCTCCCTCTCATAACACTAGAACCCAGGGAGATGCAATGAAGTTGAATGCTGGAAGATTCAGGACAGAGGAAAGAAAGTGATTCTCCATGCAATGCATAGTTAAACTAAAGTCATCCAAGTCTTTCTCCTACAGAAGGCAGTGATGGCCACCAACTTGGATGACTTTAAGAGGATTAGACAAATTCATGGAGGACAAGGCTATCAGTGACTACTAGCTGCAGTGGCTATGCTCTGCCTTGGTAGTTGCAGGCAATAATGCTTCTGAATATCAGTTGCTGGAAACTGCAGGAGGGGAGAATGATCTTTTGCTTGCATCCTTCATGCCGGTTTCCCACAGGCATCTGGTTAGCCATAATGAGATGCTGAACTAGATGGGCCATTGGCCTGATCCAGCCAGCTCTCCTTATGCTTCTGTGAGACAGAACATTGGAAATACATGTTTCAAACTGTATTTGTTGTGACATTTCCCTCTCTTGCCTAAGTATGAATTTGCAACAGTGTAGGGTTGCGTAGAATACAAACTTGTGGCTCAGGAAGCCAAACACAGATCTGCCTGTCAGGTGCGCCATACCTAGATCATCTCCATTTTTGTAGTCCCATTAAAGCAGGAGAAAAGCCCCTGCCAAGTCAAGAACACATAGGGGCATGAGAACAACGGAAACTGCCTTATAGTGAGCCAGATCATTGGTCCATCTTAACGCAGTATTGCTGACACTGACTGGCAGAGGCTCTCTTGGGTTTCAGGCAGGGAATCTTCATGATCCCTAGCCAGAGGTGCTGGGGTCTGAACCAGAGAAACCAGGATGCTAAGCAGGTGCTCTACCACTGAACTATGGCCCTTCCAACTATGACTCTACTGTAGGCATTCACACCACACACACCACACACACACACACACACACACACACACACACACTTCAATCTTCTATCTCTGCTGGAGCATTTTGCGCTTTCTGTATAGCTGGGGAAACTGCATAATCCGAGGATTACTTGCACACTCCGTTGCCCATGCGTGCACTTACAGAGACCCCCACACATGCTTGAGTGTGGCACAAACAGAGATAATTCTCTCTCTCTCTCTCTCTCTCTCTATATATATATATATATGCGCACTGCTTTGTTATCAATGGAGGTTTGGAGTGCAACCCCTTCCATTTACAAATTGCAGAACCCCAGCCTGCCTTAATCTTGTCAAGTTGTCACGTTTGACTAGCCATGCAGACTGACCTAGAACTACGAGTGCAAGAAAGGCAAGCTGTCAAAGAGATAATGACAAAGATGCCAGGAGGGTTTGCCAGTGTGTCTCGCTGAGCGAGAGGGAAGGATTAATCAAACTTTAGCTATGCAAGGGGAGAGGATAATCCGAGTGTCGACTGGTGGCTGTCCCTGTCGCCGCGCCTCTTACCCTAACAGCTAACCTGCAGTAGTTGGCCTGGGAGGGGGTGGGGGGAGATAAAGAGGAAGTCAATGCCCATGAAAGGCATACACCACTATGGACTACAGCAATAGAAAGATGCTTTGAAAGTGCCAGACAATATAAAGGATAGTTGGATTTATTGGGGGGATTCAATTGTGAACCATAGCACAATAGAGGAGGGGTTGCCAACACAGGGCTTGTCCAAACTTCCTCTTGTCCCATGCCTAGAAAGATTGGGTCTGAGTGGTTTCCCCCTTGCCTCACCCCTTTCCCACTCTCAGAGCTAAACAGAACAACCGTCTATCCACAGAAAACCCAAAAGCCATTTGCTCTGATTGTGCGCTAAAGAATGGTTTCCCCCATTCTTGAAGTGGCTGAGACTGGGGCAAGGGGTAGCAAGGTCAGAGCCATGTGGTTCCACCAGCAGAACCAACATCACAAATCCAGAGCCTTTGCTGGACAGCTTGAACAGTCATTTAGGCATAGATGACTTCAAGGCTGGATTACTGCAATGCGCTCTATGTGGGACTTGCTTTGCGTTTGGACTGGAAAATGCAGTTAGTGCAGAACGCTGCAGCACGGTGGCTGGCAGGAGTGAAACATTGTCAGCATATAACAGAAACAAAATTTAAAAATTCCTTCCAGTAGCACCTTAGTGACCAACCAAGATTCTTATTGGTATGAGCTTTCATGTGCATACACATTTCTGTATCTGAAGAAGTGTGCATGCACACAAAAGCTCATACCAATAACAAACCTAGTTGGTCTCTAAGGTCCTGCTGGAAGGAATTTTTTTTATTTTGTTTCGACCATGGCAGACCAACAAAGCTACCCTACCTGTAACTAGCATATAACAGAGTTCTGCTCAGAGATCTGCATTGGCTGCCAATTTATTACTGGGCCAGACTCAAGCTGTTATTAATATGTAAGGCCCTTAACCGCTTGGGTCCAGTTTACTTACCCCATATATAACCACTCTGATCTGTGAAACTGGGACTTTTACAGGCACTACAAAATGTTCATGCTGCACTTGGAAGTAACTGATCTAGTGTGGCAGCTGCTACAATCTGGAACTCCCTGCCTATTGACATTAGGCAGGCACTTTCCTTGTATCTTAAAAACTATTTCTGCTGAGGCTAGCATATCCATGCATGTAAAGCTGACATGTATTTTAAGCAGTACTTTTAGCGTTCTAGCCATAGTTAGTTCTATTCAGAGCAGACCCATAGAAATTAATGGATATGACTGACCAAGCTTTATTAAAGTCAGTGGATAAACTCTGAGTTACAAGTTAGCTGAATAGAACCATAATAATAATAATAATAATTTATTATTTCTACCCCGCCCATCTGGCAGGGTTCCCCAGCCACTCTGGGCGGCTTCCAACAAAAGATTAAAAATACATTAAAACATCAGTCATTAAAAACTTCCCTAAACAGGGCTGCCTTCAGATGTCTTCTAAAAGTCAGAGAGTTGTTTATTTCCTTGACATTTGAAGGGAGGGTGTTCCACAGGGCGGGTGCCACTACCGAGAAGACCCTCTGCCTGGTTCCCTGTAGCTTCACTTCTCACAGTGAGGGAAGCGCCAGAAGGCCCTTGGCACTGGATCTCAATGTCCGGGTTGAACGATGGTGGAGACACTCCTTCAGGTATACTGGGCTGAGGCCGTTTAGGGCTTTAAAGGTCAGCACCCACACTTTGAATTGTGCTCGGAAACATACTGGGAGCCAATGAAGGTCTTTCAACCCTTAGCTTATAATGTATACTTTTGTCAATTTTTTTTTCATTTCCCCTTTTCATAAGCTTCTTTTTAACATTTTTCTACTGATGATTTCTAACATTTATTCTTTGCAAACTGCTTAGAGGCTTTATTTACAGTAAAATGGTGTGCAAATATTGTTGGATAATTAGGTAAAATAAACTGCATGGCTCTGCCTTTGCTGCTACCCTACTCTACCACAAACTTGTCCAGCTAAGGAGCCACTATCTTGGTGTTGGGAGGACTCTGCCCCATCCACACACCCTATTACTGGAGAGCTCATTGCCACTACAAGATCCTCTTTGATCTAAAGCGTTACATAAATATGTCAAGTAAATAAAAATCTGAACATCAGTTGAATAGGATTCTTAGGCAGATCTACATTCATGGGTTTTAACATTAAGGAAGGGTTAAGGAATGGTTTTCATAATGTACCATACTTTTCCGTGTATAAGACAAGGTTTTTTTTACTCTAAAATAATGTAAAAAATAGTGGGTCATCTTATACATGGATAGTGCAGAGCAGGGATGGGCAATTATATAATAATAATAATAATAATTTATTATTTATACCCCGCCCATCTGGCTGAGTTTCCCCAGCCACTCTGGGCAGCTTCCAACCGAATGTTAAAAACAATACAGCATTAAATATTAAAAACTTCCCTAAACAGGGCTGCCTTCAGATGTCTTTTAAAGATAAGATAGCTTATCTTGGTCGCAGCTGCAAGCAGGAGTTTGTCTGTGGCGAATGGGTGGGTGATTGGTGGCTGCGGCAAGGGCTGCTGTGGATTGGCTACTGCTGAGGCAACTGGGTGTGTGACTGCTAGCAGCAAGTGGGCAGACGTTGGTTGCATCAGCGACGCAAGAGATGGTCAGTGTTTGTCAGTCATGTGAGTGATATTAGGCATCCCCCCCCCAAAAAAGCTCAAAAACTCTGGGCCATCTCCCCCCATTTTCTTAAATTGGAGTCCCCAAAAATAGGGGTAGTCTTATACATGGGGGTGTGTTATACATGGAAAAATACGGTACTTGGACACATGACATCCTACTTTTAACATTCATAATGTTGACACCAGAGGGCGCTGCGGAGCAACCAGCAGTAGGGAGACAGTATTTTGATGGGGAAAAACAAAGGTAAGAAGCACTTTAATTTACAAGTATTCCCTGTCCTATTTAAGGAGGATATATCTTAATATCGTTCTAATAACATTAAACAGGTCAGTGTAGATCCAGCCTTAATTTTCCTCGAAAAGTTCAAAGTTTTCGAAATTCCTCCACCAAAGGCATCCCTCACTCGTTTGGTGAATTGGTCCACCAAATGCATCCATCAGACCCCTGATTATATATTTGAACTAGTACATGTTGGAGTGAGGTGCCATTCACGCACAGTCTTCTTAGGGGTTTTCTCTGATGCTCATGCAGCTTGACAAACCTGAAGCTCTAGTGAATATAGAACAAAATCTGTTATCTGCTTTTACATTTCCAGTCGTTTCCCATCCCCACCCTAATATATTCACCTATTTTCTATGCCTGGTATCATTTATGAACAAGAACATGTTACAGACCTGGACAATGACCCTAACTTGTTGGTCCCACCCATACCCAACTCCTCATAACAATCCTGACATCTTGGCTGCAGGTAGGGAAGGACAAATTTGTCAGTTTCAGTTCCTCCCAGTTTCTACTCCCCCAACCCCAATCTTACATCCAGTTTTGTACATTCCAGGGGGGTTACTTAGACTGTTATGAGATGCTCAGTTGCTCCAGGCTGTAGCTTTGCTAAGCAATCAGCAATTCAGGTGTTTTATAAATGAAGTAACGACTAAGAATGGAAGAATGTGTTGATTTTGGTTCTCTCGGTTTCCCATTTTCCCAATCTTAAATTCAGTTCTCTATATTTCTACAGCAATTTGCTAATTTTCTTTCTTTTTTAAAAGTTCTCATGAAAATTCTTCAGCATTTCACTCTGAATTTCTCTTCACATACACATTTGCATATGCAGATTTGACTAGAGCACACATTTCTACAAACAGTTCCTCCCAGTATAGTGCATCTTAATGTTCTTTTTACTAATATATCCATTGTTGTGCACACATTTGCCTAATAAATGGATTTTTGAAAACACCGGTTGGTTGGAGAACTGCATCACAAAATTCAGATTAAGTGTGAATTTTGAAGGACAGCTGTGTTTCAGTTTGCTTATTGTTTCAGAATGTGCAAATTTGATCAAGTCAGCTTTAAATGTGCCCTGAATCTAATTTCTCATTTGCTATGGCTTGGAGCAGCAACTTTGCTATTTTTTAAATTTATTTTTTAAGGAGAGTGGGGAAGAAATACCCTCACCACCTTGCAAATTGCGGGGCACCAACCCTTTTGCAGCCTGAAAGCCACTGTTACAAGCATGGGGTGGCAGGCGTTTTGATGATGTATTCAGGTTCCCTCCAAGTCTAAGGTTTTGTAGCTGTAAGATGAGAGCCTGTAGTACAAGGAACTGCTGAAGTGGTCAAACTCTTTGATAAGTTAATGCCATTAGCCAAGCCTGCCAAGCATCCTTTCTATATGGCAAAAGAACTAGTCAAGCACAGGTGTGTTGCCATAAAAACAACTAGCTAGTGATGCCTCTAGGAGAAGGGTGTAGACCTTTCCCCCCCCCTCACATAGCTGGACACTATGTTACCCTAGGGGTAGGAGAATGATAGGCTAGGGCCAAGTGGGGAGGTCTCATTTGGAGCTGGGAAGACACTCCAGACTTGCTCTATGTGATGAAACCAAAGCTTTGAGGCTGCTTCCATGGCAGCCTAATGGGGAAACAAGATCATGTTTTATATGTGTGTAAATAAAACCATGTATCCAAAAACACCACAATCTCCAGTGTTGGGCAGGGTCAGAGATAACAAGTGAGCAGAGCAAACAATGTATATGTTACCTTAGTATAGTAGGATAGTTTCCACACACACTCACACAACCCTCTTTATCTCCCATCCAGGCAAGCAAAAGGCATGATCAGAGTTCAAGGACACACTGCGGCCTTTCCAAAACACTTGATGCAGGTGCAATGTAGGGCAGAGAGAGGTGTGGCTTGGGGAGACAGGCTATATATGCAAGGGATGTGCTGTGGTAAACTCTGTAAAACATCATGTACACTAACGGCCACCTGATGTGTACCAGGACATAACTGGGGACATCTGTTTTTTACATATCAGAGCTTGAGGAAGGTAGTTTTGCAGTAGTAGTAGTTTTGAAGTTTGATAAGGTACAATATTGTGTGCTCCCCCCCCCCAATTTCTTAGTTGACTACTTTGTTGTATTTTTACTACACTATTAGCAAATTATTCTACTGCATTTGCTGTATCTTTATTGGTGTACACTAGGGTAGTAAATATGGCACTTTCTAGATGTTGCTGAACTAGAACTTCCATTGTGCCTCACCATTAGCCTGTAGTCACACAATTGGTGTACTGGGTTCACAGAACTGTAGAGTTGGAAAGGACCCAGAGGGTCATCTAGTCAGTTTTGAGTTTCACCACCTTTGGGGAATTTCACCTCCTTCTAAAATGAATAAAATAGTCTAGTTAAGCAGGGTGGGAGTTCAATTTTGAATGCATTATAATATTCTCTCAAGATGCCATTTGGTTATGGCGGTTTGCCCAATTTTAGTCTTTTTCTTGTTTCCTTTACTTCCTCTTGGGATATTGGTTGATTCAAATAATCCCTGTGCTCCTACAACGTTTTAAGGCATACTTGAGAGGTAAGCCCCTATAGAAGATTGTGAAGCATTCTTGGAGGAGTACAGGGAAATACAATATTCTTGGGAGATTTTGCCAATCCCCAGAGTATTATTGCATATTCATCCTTACTATGCATGCAAGTAATCTGTTGTTTTTTTTAAAAAAATTTGTGTTTAAAAAAAAGCTTTGTTACCAAATTCATAATAAAGCTTTGTTACCAAATTCATAATAAACACTCCAACCTCTCATTATTGCCTTATGTATATGCTCAGTCAGAAGGAGTTGTAGTTCAGAGTTCAAACTTTTGTAGTTTGTAGTTGTAGTTCAAACTTTTTTCACAGCCTGACTTAAATTTTTAGATTTTTAGTTTTGTGACTCCTTCTCTAATATTTTAATTCTAGCAGTAAGAGTATTAATTTCAGATTCATAAATCTGAAATTTTCCTGCTTTGTACAGATTGCTTGGCTGGTTAAGTGTATTGGAAAATTCAGAGAAGTGTGATTTTCACAAGAAGACTGCATTTCAGTTTGCACACTGTTTCAGGAGGTGTGAATTAGTTAGGTTCACTTTTAAATGCAAACTGACTCCCTCCCTCAATACCTAGCTATGCATATACATATGGAAGCTGGAGATGTACAAAAGTCCCCCCCCCCAACAGCAACAACCCTCAGTGGCAGTACACAAACTATAAGAACACAAAATGTGCCTTGTTCTCACTCTCTAGTATGCCAATTGCTCTTTTTGGCAATGTTTGTCATTGACTTGAGAGGTGTAAATTTATAAATACGTATGTGCATATTTTGTGGTTAGCACATTTGGTAGTACACCGAATCCTGAAACTATTTCTACAGTTAACCCAAATGCAATAGATCCATTCAGAATAAAGTTGTTATGCAAAACAAAAACAAATAAACAAACCCAGGATGCCTGTTTCATTAAACAGAAAGAAAAAAGAGGAGGATTTTTTTGGGAGGATAGAAATGGCAAAAGTCTGTTCTAGTTTTCTTGCATTAGATCAGCAAAATCCCAAGCTGGGGTGAGAATAGAAGGGGAAAGGAAGGGTGGGGGAGAGTAGCCAAGTATCTCAAAGTAGGACAAAACCAATCACAAAAGGGTGACATCATGTTATGTAAGAAGCATGTTATGTTTCAACCTTTCTCATCACTCTATGGAAGGAGTAGAGAACCTCAGGCCTGGAAGTTAAATGTCTCCCCAGGCCATGTCCCTCCCCAGCCACTCCCATGCTCCTTGGGTGCTTTTTTCATGTCTGTGAGCTCTGAAATGTCTCTTGCTTGCCTGGATGAAGGATAGAGAGAAGGGTGCATGATTGTGTGCAGAAGCCAGCCTACTGCACGAAGGTAAAACTGATATCAACTGCTCCACTCATTTTGGCATCTGTCTCCTCCTACTACTAACATGTGGTCCCTGGAAGGTTGCCCCAAAGAGAATGTGGTATTGGATGAGGATGTTCAGAAATGGTACAGGACAAGAATATTATACCTTTAACAGTAACAGCTCTATATGGAATTTCAGCAGGTGCTTCTCTTCCCCACTCCTGCATGATAAGCTGCCAATATTTCTTCTACCACACCTCTATTAGGTTTAAAGGAAGAGAAGGCCCCTCCACCCTCTGCTTAGCCTAGGGCTAAGGGTATTTACCCTTTCCAGTGCCAGTTATAATGCTTAGCTATGTTTTAAAAAATAAGAAAAAACAAGGAGCTATAACTATATCCTTCCACTCTTCTAGAAAGTTCAAACTCATAAAGTGCTACACACTATGTTCTCTATACTGGAAGATCAACCAGAGCTGTTCCTAAGTGAAGAATGTGAAAAGGTACATTCACAAAACAAGGTGGTTGTTTTCTTTCACCCTCCATTGTATATTGACTTCTCAAATTTTCATGCTTTGGGAATAAAGATGTCTGGTTGGAAGCATGTGAGAGGAACTGAATTCAACAGCAGTGGTCTTCCCACTTGTGAATTCCCAGCAACTGGTCTTTAGAGGCATTCTGCCTCTGATAGTGTAGACAGTACATAGCCATTGTGGCTAGTAGCCATTGCTAGCCATGATTATGCCTCTTTCTTAAAGCTGTCCAAGTTGGTGGCCATCACTACTTCTTGTGGGAGCAAATTTTATCATTTAATGGGTCCATTGTGCTCCTGTTCAGGAAGGTAGTTCTTTTGGTAGTTTACCAAGTCTCATCTTCAGGTAACATCAAATATAATCCAGCTCCAGTCATGTAGTGTCTCCTGAGCCTTCCCAGTTCCATTAACTTCCACGCCCTGGAGCCATGGAGTAAAGGGAGCACAGGCAGCTGAACAGGCTACAGTGCAGAGCATGTTCATTCTGAAACCGTACACTGGTTTAAATTAATGCTCTGCTTCCAATGTCATGATGGGATATATCCAAATAAGTTCTATTCAGAGCAGATCCATCAATTCTAATGAATGAAAATCAGCCCTGTCCATTAATTTTCAATGGGTGTACACTGAGTAGAACTTACTTGGCTACAATCCTAAGCTTTCACCACACTGTCTTCAGTAGTAAAGTCATAAAGGACTTCATTTCTGTATATAAGAACATAAGAAAGGTCTAGCGGCTGGATCAGGCCAGTGACCCATCTAGTTCAGCACCCTCTTCTCACAGTGGCCAACCAAATGCATGTGGAAAGCGGGACCTGAGTGCAACAGCAACTCTCCCCACCTGCAGTTTTCAGAAACTTGTATTCAAAGGCATACTTCATTCAATAGCAGAGGTAAAATGTAGCCATCAAAGCTAGCTGCTGCCAATAGCATTCTCCTTCTAATCCACTTTTAAAGTAATCCAAGTTCGTGGCCATCACTGCCTCTTGTGGGAGAGAATGCCACCGTTTTAACTATGCACTGACCACCCTGAATTTCTTTCATTGATTCACAGGGATGGGAGGGACTTAAAGGCATCTAGTCCAACCTCTTGCTCAGTTCAGGATATAGCTGCAGGCATTCCTGACAGATGGTCACACAGCCTCTGATTAGCACTTACATGCTTCAGTGAGGATAGATCTGCTGCTGTTCCTCCTCCAAACTGAGGAAGAATTTAATGGCTATCACATATGCTTGTCCAAAAAGGAACCTGGTTTGATGAAAAGGATGCTCTATTACTCATGGGAACATAGGAAGCTAACTTAAAACAAATCAGACTGTTACTCCATCTAACTCAGGATTGTCTACATGGACGGCCGTGACTGTCTAGGATTTCAGACAGTGAGTCTCTCCCAGCCTTGGAGATTCCAGAGATTGAACCTGGGACCTTCTGTATGCAAAACAGTTGCTCTACCACTCAGCTGTGGCCCTTCCCTTTCCTATCAATTGCTTCTTCTCATGAGGACAGAAGTAATATGATCTACTTTTGAACAGTCCTGTTTAGGAAGCCCCAAAGAAACATTGCAATCCCCTTCCCTGTAGTAATTCAGTATTGAAATTCAGTATTGAATTAACTGAGCGTTAATCATAATATAGTAGAAGCACATACAAGAGGGGTGGGGTCACTTGTGACCCTGCAGATGCTGCTGGAATCCTTCACCATTGGCTAGGTTGGTGTTGCTTGGAGTCCAACAACACCTGGAGGGCACCAGGTTGACATCGCCCCCCCCCACCTGACTTAAAACAGTAGTTCAAACTTGGATAGTGTGTTTTGGATAGGGATCCTCAACAGCATTTTTAAAGCTACTGTATAAAAAGAACAAACATTTGTTCTGTTTGAGAAAGTGGGAGGCCAGATAGCTCCATCAATTATCTAGGAGTAAGTTCCATTGAACTATGCATGGATATGCATGTCTAGGATTGCACTGTTAATGTGTACAGTAAATACATACTTAGTTGTTCTAGGCTTGATTAGGGATGTTCCACTGTCTGAGCTGGAATGTGCTCCTGCATCATGATAATGAACAATGGCCATTTCATAGTAAATGACTATAGTGGAAGTATTGCAGGACCCCAGTAAACTCTACCATATTATTCCATGGTTTTACTTTGGGGGGGGGGTGTGATGCAAGCAGGGTTTTGAGCAGCTTCAGAAAGCAAAACTGTGTGTTTACAATGTTTTTGTTTTTATAGAGCATCTGCATGGCATCATGCACAAAGCACTCTGTTCTCGTCTCCTTTGTTTTCACTGTTCAGGTCCTGCTTTTTTTTAACTTCATAATTTTATGAAATTAATGCCAACTCTCTCTCTCTTTTTTACACAATGGAGCAGACAGATGAAGATAGCCTATTGTGCATCTGTTCAGTAGATTTGGGTGGGGGTGGACAGATATGGCTTGTATTGCTCTAACTATTATCTATTCCGCGTTTTATCTCTCTGCTCTGCTCCAGCAACTGACTCTATCACTTTAACCCTTCCCTTTCCAAGCAGCACAATTCTCCCCCCCCCCAAACCCCCCACAAAAAACCTCAAATAGTGGAAGGCAATCATAGTCAGGAGTTTAGCAAGGGGGAGAAGGAGCACTTAGGCTTTTCATTATAGTATAGTTCAAATCCAAACCCCTCCCAGTATTTGGATCTGGGGAAAGGGGAACTGCTCACCTGGCTACAAAATATCACTGGGTTTTCAAAGTGTGGAAGAAGTCTGGTTCTGCCAAACTGTCCATGTCCATACACACCCTGTGGGTGCTGTTGAAGGGGACAGGTACACAATGCATGTTCTTCCAGATTCTCTGTAGGTGTTCTGGAACCATTAAAGTAGCTAAACCCCAAGATCAATGGAATCCCCAAGCTGCTTTGAAATCTCTCCTTAGTTTTTTTAAAAGTAGCTTAAAAATAGCTTAAGTGGCTTTAAAAGAAACTGCAGCTAGTTTTTATGTGCTGCTGCTCCCAACCAATCTTGGTTAGAGAGAAGCAGTGGAGAGAGTTAAAGTAGATTTAAAAACAAAGGTGAGAAATAGGAAGAGAAAATAAGGAAGGAAAGAAAACCTTCACAGAGTATGGGTATCCCCAATGACAATTTGAACTAAATCAAGTAAAAGTTAGTTGTCTCACAGAAAAACAACCTAGTGGGACACAACTAGTGTTGTTGTGGCCAGTTCAGCTTCATTTAAAATTTTATTCTTCAAGGTTAGTCCCAAAGGTGTGTTTATGATGTAACATGAAAGTGAGGCACCTCTGAAGGGCCTGGGATTCACTTGGGTGTGGTAGAAACACATTGGCAGAAAGACTCACATGGATGGTAGCCTTGATGAATTTTTGGTGAAGCTCCAGGTTCAATGGTTACTATACCAGTTGGGTTTGGCAGTCAGTGGGAATCCCACCAGTACAAACATGTGCAACCAGGTTTGCCTAACTGAAGTCCAGTTGGCTGCAATGGGTGTGTGTGTTTTTTCTAGGATTAGACCCAGGGCCTTTAATTGTGTTTCCAACTTGGGATCTTACTTTTTCTCCACCTTGCACAGCTGTTTTTTTAAAAAAGAAACTTCAGAATAACTATTACTTTCCTAGATCATGTAATCGTGAAACAAAACATCAAACGTCAGCAGAATAACCTAATGTGTTTCCTACGCCAGAGCCTAGAGGCTTTGCGCTGTGACTGAGGGAAGCTATTCCAAAGATTTATCTTATGGGCTTTACTTGGCTTTCTCTAGTGATTAACTGTGTCATGTGTAAAAGGATATTGAGACTCGGATGGATGCATCAAGAAGTATCAATGATTGTTACCTGCAGAGGTGTTACAAGAAATTTCATCTGTTGCAACGAAGACGAATTGATTTCTGCAAGAGAAGATAAAATTCACAATACTGCTTGCTGACTGGGAAAGCTCCTAGCTGCCGATTGACTTTATGTTTACAGATGGGTTAAGGGGGGGGAGGTGCTTAATTTTAATGAATGCAGAGAGGAGGAGTGTTGGCATTTCCTGTTACTTGAGAGTTTCTAAGGGTCACAAGATTGACATGCTAGGTCCCTTTCAATGGCATAATGGTGGCGCTGACACAAGACTAGGGCATTGGGGATGTCAGTTTTAGCATTGCAAAAGTGCTCATGCTGAATTATACTTCACACTTTCCCTTTTGTAAATGGAGCTACATTTATAGTAATGTATAAACTAAATTAAGGCAAATGATGTTGGCTATAGCACCCTTTTCTTCCTTCTTATTGTTGTTCTTATTGGGGTGGGGTGGGATAATCTAGTAAAACTAACAGCAAAAGCCAGCACTGAAAGTAAAAACCTGGGACATTTTGGACCACAATTCATACCACACAGCTCCAATGTCAGTATGAAAATAATGGTTTCAGTATCCCACCCACCAAAAACATTTATGACATAATACATGATTCTAAGCCACTACACCAGATGTAGTGAATCTTTGGCCCTCCAGATGTTGTGAAACTACAGCTATTATCAGTCCTAAAAGCATAATCAATGGCCAGGGATGGGAGTTGTAGTTCATCAACATCTGGAGGGCCAGAAGTTCCCATCATGTGCAATACATCATTTCAGCACTGATATAAATTAGTCACAACAGAATACTAAGTGACCCCAAACCTTCGCCTGCCCAGATCTTTTGATCTACTTTCTTAAAGTGTGTTGCAAAGAAGGGGACAGAGCTAAGAACATTTTAACTGCTTTGAATAAGGAAATAATGAAAATAATAATAAAAAGGGAAGACCACATATCCATAATCTGGCTCAAACCATCATGCCTCATTTACTCATGCAATCATTCCATTGGAAGGCTAGCAGAAGTAAAGTGCGTAAATCAAGGGCACACTCAACACACCATGCACGACAGCCTAGGGATACTGTGCAAGCACCATTGGAATGAACAGCGGTTGCTCAGCCACAGCGCTAAGGAGACACCACAGTGCCAGTAACCACACATAAGATTGGTCCTAAACCCACTGCAACATAGAAGCCGGTCTCATGCTCCATAAAAGCAATTAAAGAAAAAGGCAGGTGAGATGCTACCTGGGTGGTTGGTAAGTGTCTGTCACAGATATCCTCAATCCAGTTAAGCCAAAGTACTCCAATTCTTTTTCAGCTAATTGTAATGCCACCCCCCCAAGCCAGTTGCCCCCAATCTTATTAAAATTGGTGGGATTGCTCTGATCATGGACTGCAACTTAGGGCTTTGTGTGCTGTGGGAAAAGGACTGGAATATACCCAAATTATTACTATGGAACAGGAAAGAGATGGCAGTTGACCATGCTATGCCAAGACCAGTCCATGTTTGCATACACTGTATCAGGCTCTGTGTAGTACAGGCATGCATGGGCAAGTTTGGGACCACAATTCATGCCACACAGCACCAATGCACTTTAACACATTGTATTATTGCCTGGCCTGAGTACTGAGTGCAAGTGCAATGACAGCACAATAGGAATAAATGCTATTTAAGCTATGGATGATTTTGGACAACAGTAAGAGGATGGCATGTTAACTGTTGACAGGTACAAGCTGGGTTGAAGCTTGTGCTTATTTATTTATTTATTTAACGTTATCAGAGGCAGCATGCGTGATGAAATTTGCAAAGTGGCAGGGTTTATCATGTGTGAATTGAACAGGAGCTATACTTGTAAGCAACCTCTCATGGTCACATGAATCCAAGTACTTCAGCTTAATGAACTGATGGATTGAAAACTGGAACCAGAAAACTGCTTGGCATGACCCTGGGACCTTGCAGTGCATTAAAGAGGACTTGGATGGTTGTGAACTGTCAATATCCCTTCCAGCCAGAGGGCAAAGGCCTACCACTATCCGTAGAATATGAGTCCTTTGCAGTACCTCCCCACCCCACCTCAGCCTCACAGAAGTCAAAGACTGCAAAATCAGGTGAAGGCCTTTTGATAAGACAGACAGCTCCTCTAGAGAGGTGGAGTCAACCACAGTGCAGGTCTTGTTAGCCTACATAAAGCTTCAGTTTTCTTTAGCTCCCTGCTGGGACAACATCTTCCTACTGTTACTTCAGTGAGAGAGAGCAGCCTTCAGATGGGCTCACTTGCACAGCTTCTAACTGGACTTTCCCTGCATTGATCTTCCTTTGCCTGCCATGTCCTGATTTTTCTGACTTTGACTGGACATTACCCATTTGATCTGCCCTTTCCTATTATAACGTTACTTCTCTGGATGCTGCTTACTTCTTCCTTGAGCCTCAAGGACCCAAGGAACAGGACGCCATATGAGTCGTATGTTGGCATATGTTTACCTTAGTGCCATAAAATTTCTATCCCACTCCCCATATTGTTGGGTCCATTTAGAGTGTATCTAAGTACTTGTTGATCACAGTCAACACACATTATTTAAGAATTTGATTGATTGGTGTAAAATTTATATAAGGTGGAAATCAAATCCAGGTATCCAAGGATCCCTGGCATTTTGTTCTGGGCTGATAAACATGCAAGAAAGCTTTTGGCGAGTGGCAAATCCCAAACTTGTTATAGCTGGCCATGTGTCAAAGTAGTCATAGAGACACTTTATCACACATGCCCAAGCAGCTGTTTTGTACTTGACAAGGCGTGTGGGAAATATTGCACAGCAAGCAATAATCTGGAAAAGTGATGGAGAACTCCCTCAAACTGTCTTGTCTTATAGCATGTAGTATTGTGCTTTGGATTATCAAATGTGTTATTCTGTATGGTTGAGATGGACAGAATCATTCTGTTTCCATCCCGAAAATGTTTGTTGTAGGTCTTGTCAGCTTACAAAAGGCTTTAGTTCCATTTAGCTCCCTTCTGGGATAACATCTTCCTACAGTTACATGAGAAGGAATGACAGTAAACCAGGCTCACTTGGAGCTATCCAAGGTCCTGTTATTCCTATTTAAATGACAACTTCTAACTGGACTTTCTCTGTCTTGATCCTCTGTTGCCTGCTGTATCGTAGGCTTTACAAAAGACACAGCCAAAGATATATATAAAACCCATTTCTAGAGATGTAACTGTGTTAAGCCACATCCACAGTTTATCTTTACAGCACTATTATACTACTTTAAAAGTGATGGCTTTTCACTGAATGTTCACTCCATCTCCCTCTTTTAGAATGCACCTTCTGGAAGGGGACCATCTTCTGGAACTGGGATGGGGAACCTCAGGCCCAGGCCCCAGATGCAGCCCCCCAGGCCTCTCATCTGGCCCTTGGAACTCTCTCCAGGCCACAACTTTCGCCGGCCCTTCTTCACACCTGAAATATTTTTGTATGGCTGGAATATGTCATTGAGCCCTGATAGTCTCTTCCTTGCCTGGATGCAGGATAGAGAGGGGTAGGCAAGTGTATGTAGAAACTAGCCTCCTGTAGAAAGGTAAAAAATTGCCTATGCTACTCTACCCACTTTGCCTCTGGCCCCACCCCAAACTGACATATGCATCACAGAAGACTGCCCAGAACCCTATGTGGAAAACAAGTGCAAGCTCTAGAAGTGCTAGTTCTGCTGTCAAATCTATTCTAGATTCAGGTAGGTAGCTGTGTTGGTCTGACGCAGTCGAAATAAATATTTTTTAAAAATTAAAAAATTGTCCAGTATCACCTTAGAGACCAACTAAGTTTGTTCTTGGTATCTTGGTATCAGATATCTGTGTATCTGAAGAAGTGTGCATGCACACGAAAGCTTAAACAAAGAACAAACTTAGTTGGTCTTGAAGGTGCTACTCGACTCTATCTATCTAGAGTGCATTATGTTCCAGAAGGAATCCTGGAAGTTCTGGAGATATCTGCAACACAATGGGCCTTGGTTGGCCTGCCCATTAGACCAATCTGATCCACATTGGCACAGGAAGCTTTTGTGTATCTCCACAGAAGTAGATAGTCTCATGGCAACTACTGAAATCAGGACAGAGTCGCAATGAATTCTGTTGAGATCTCAGTCCTTTCCAGCATAGGTAGAGCCACAGATGAACCACTAAATTCCACTGGTGTATGTCCACCTTCTATATAACTTGGAAGGGTGAACAAGTGGTGAGGGCAGCAGCTCATAAGAAGCCTATTTGTAGGTGTGGGTCCTCAAGGAAGAGAGAGGGCTGCATGCACTAAGCTTGTGAGAGGATTCTGATTTGCTCCAGATTTAGGAGCACAGGTGTGGGTTTTAGTCAGCAGAATCTACATACCAATACACATATTGGTCTAACAACACAACTGGCCCACTTACGACCTGATCCACTAAGAACTTCCTTTTTCCCTTTTTAAAACAAAACAAAAACATTTTACAGCTTCTTAGAGCAGCCAGTAATTTCACTGTGTCAATGTGGTAAAAATCTCTTCTAAAATGTTCCCAGCACAAACCACACATCATAACCTGTTGTCCCTTCCTGGGGAATGGTAGAGAGAAAGGTCAATTGGAACATTAGCTGATGTTCTTCTATATTGTAATTTTCATTGGGATATCAGACCCCAAATTATCTCCCTAGTAGTCTCTTTACACTTGGGAAACTCAAGTTGAATTTTGTGTGTCAAGTTTAATGGCAGATCCTAACCCCAAGGTTACAGGAACTATGACCATGTCCCTCACTTTGGCCATCAAAACTAGGACACAATTGTTAAAGGGAGGATGAGTTCTAAGTCAAATTTGTCCATATTATAAAGTTGCTTATGATCATGGATTGTCTCATATTCTTCTTTTTCTTAGTACAATCAGCAAGCATGTATATTGTGTTGTTTCTCTGATGGGCTTGCTTCAATAGCCCTCTACTATATCAGATGTTTATGGCCTGTAGTCCAAATTAGCTAACTATTGTACCAGAGAAAAGATGGCTGCTACCACCATGTACCTACAAGGGCAGTCATCTTTTTTTCTGTACAATGTCCCTGGTGGCATTCCAATGACATGGTAGTTACTACCTGCTCCAAGCAGTTGTAAAATGATTAAATAAAAAAAGACAGTCCTTGGACCAATTCCTAAATATATATATTTCATTTCAGCAGACCTGATGGGACTTCTTAGGATTCATTTAAAAATAAATGAACACCACAAAAAAGGACAAGGGGTGGATATGGGAAGATGCATCCATCCCTAGAGCAAGCCGAAACTGGCTCTGTGCTTTGATTTGTTTCTTTTAAAAAAGGAAAAATGAATGCATAAAAATATCATTGAAGTTCACATTGCAACTTCAGAATAACTAAAGGCCTTTAGAAACAACAACCCATAGATCTAAGTACTGGGTTAAAATAGTTTGCAAAAAGAAAAAGGTGCTGGTCAAGTACCGAAGGCCCGATAGGCCCCACACAACTCCTGGAACCAGACCTCTTACCAATGACTAAAACCAAGCTAAAACCTGATGAGCAGGTTGTAACAAAACAAAAAATGACCTGGTGTGAAAAAAACATACATCTCAGTGAAATCACAGCCCTAACACGTTTTAACTATGGACATATACCCAAGTTTGTTTATGTCTTGTTCCCCCCATCATTTTGTGTGTTGACTTAAACCTGAAGACAGAAACTGTCGTGCTTGTAAGTGATCTGAAAGTTGCTCTGGGAGCTTTTTGTGGCTGCAGAGCAAGGTAAAAATTATTTAAATAACAGGTAAAGGCACCACAGGCCTAGGGACTAAATGGAATCCTCCAATCCTCTCCACCTAGCCCTAGAAACTCTCCACAGGTCCTCACCAGCAGTGGCAGACCTTGGTGTCCCCACTTCTTGCCTTCCATTCTACATAATAGTTGCGATGCCCCTGAGGGTCTGTGCCCAGTGAAACTGAACTGGTTGCACTTTCCTAAATCTGCCTCTGTCACCAGCCCTGCTTCACATCCCCATTGAAAGTATTTTCCTGGTTGGAATGTGTCCTTGAATGCCTTGATCCCCCTCTGGGTTGAGGATACAGAGGGGTGTGTGAGTATGTATAAATAAGCCTACTGTACAAATTGCATATGTTGCTCCACCTACTTTGGTCTCTGGTCCCACTCACCACTGGCATGTGGTGCCCAGAAGGCAATATGGCCCTAGGGCCAAAAAAACAAAACCTACAACCCGGTAGGCCAATCCTGCATAGCCTGTATCCCAACAAGTCAAAGGCTTAACACCAAGGACATGTATTATGCCTTTCCACATACCTGAAAAGACATCAACACCTTTTTTTTTGTGGAGTCCTACACAGGTGTCTGGGACGCTGGTGGCGCTGTGGGTTAAACCACAGAGCCTAGGACTTGCCGATCAGAAGGTCGGCGGTTCGAATCCCCGCGATGGGGTGAGCTCTCGTTGCTCGGTCCCTGATCCTGCCAACCTAGCAGTTCGAAAGCACGTCAAAGTGCAAGTAGAGAAATAGGTACCACTCTGGTGGGAAGGTAAACGGCGTTTCTGTGTGCTGCTCTGGTTTGCCAGAAGCGGCTTAGTCATGCTGGCCACATGACCTGGAAGCTGTATGCCGGCTCCCTCAGCCAATAAAGCAAGATGAGCACTGCAACCCCAGAGTCGGTGACGACTGGACCTAATGGTCAGGGGTCCCTTTACCTTTACCCAGTCAAGAAGTGCATCCTGCTCCTGGTGGGTTGACATACATGGGAAATATGCTGTCTTTTGTAAGTACACACCTGGCTGGCTGTTATTAATGCTAATTTATCATACTGATGTGACCTTCTGAATATGGCTGGACTACAAGTCCTATAATCTCTATTTTCAAGCTAGCTGGGGCTGATGGGAGTTGAAGGCCTGCAACATCCCCATCTTTGCTTTTGACCTAGAGAATGGTCTGGAGGTATGAACGGTCCAATAAGGCAAATGGGGCATTGCCCCACCAACTTCAACCTGCCTTCAGCCAGCCCCCACCTGCCTTCCAACTTGCAAGCAGTCCAAGGGGTGGCACTGCCTGATAACTTCCTCTTCCTCTGCCTCACTGTTTCCCCTTGTAGAATGCATCAGGGAGGAGGAAGATGGGGACAGATCTAGAATTAGTTGTCTCTGCCTGTCATTGGCTCTGGTGCCACCTACTGTTTGGGCTCCCAGACTTCCACCCCACCAGTCCCATTGGGTATCGGCCACCACTGTGCACGTGTATGTAATGTATAGATTCAGTTTCCCCTTCTTTGCATGGATATTTTATTGCACAGGCCTTAAATAAATAAGTAAATTGCTTGGTACATATATAGATGGAGGGGGAAACTGAATGCTCTCTGCCACTTCAGAAGATATACCTGCTCTTCATGCTAGGTGTTCTCTCCTGCTTTTCAATACTTGTCTTATAGAATATCTTATCTTGTGTATACAGGATGGTTGTGGTGTCTACAGCCACCTGATAACACGCTGCTGAGCATTCATCACAAAGAGTGCTATGTAGGGATGTCAAAAGTTCACGTCTATAGGACATGTGGACATGCAAACAATCCTGCTGTTGGCTGTACACCCAAGATAACAAGTATTCAAAATCCTGGCAACATAACTTTAACAACTGCCTGAATATATATAGGAAATAGCTCTATAGCTCTCTCTCTCTCGCTCTCTCTCTGTGTGTGTGTGTGTTTACAAACATAAAGTGTGATAAAGTGTAATGCAGAAAATATATATCAACCTTTTCCCAACTTTGCCTTCCATAAAGTATTTAGGCTTGCAGGACTAACTCTCTCATTTATTTTTTTTACCAAATCTGAATGCAAGAAACAGTGTCTGTTTTATGCAAATGCTGATTTGGCATCCCCTTCTTGATAGCCATTCTGGGTCTATAAGAATAATGCATGATGTACATTCCCTGTGAGTAATTCTGTTGAATTAACTTATGTTTTGTCGCCTGAAACATTCCATTTCTTTATTACTGCAAATTCCAGTTGCATTAGTGTCTGGCTTAGTAGGATTATCTGCAATAATTGATGGAGAACTGCTTCAGTGTATTTCTTTTTCTTTTTTTAAAAAGACCTTCCTAGTCTCTCTTTTCCAAATCCTTCATCTCAATATCAAGGCTATTAAATAGTGCCACAGTTATTTGCAACTTGGGTTTTACATATATGGCTGGGGAAAGGAGGCTAGCTTTCTGTTGTTTACTTTATCTCTACGTTCCCAGTCACTAAGATCAAAGCTCTATGAGCAGCTGTGCTGCATTTGCCATGTAGAGACAGAACCAGCACCTTTCCTGATATGTCCTAAACAAGTACCCTGTGTTGCAGGTTTTACAAAATAGAGACTGAGATTTATGAGATGTAGCTGTGTCTGTTGCAGAGTAAACAAAGAAGTCTTGTGACACCCTTAAAACTAACAAATGTGTGACAGCTCAAGAGTTTGTGGTCTGTAGTTGACTTCATTGGATGCATGTAATGTAATCAGAGCTGTCTTTAGCATATGCACCGCTGGGGTGCAAAGATCCCCAAATTTAGTTAATTTCATGTGCATGGCACCATTGAGAATGACAAGTGCCATCATTGAGTCTGATGCTGGTGTGTGCGTCTTTGGTAAATGAGCACACGAAGTCGAAAAGTCCTTTAGTGAAACAGTAGGTATACATTTCGGTAATACCAAGGTATATATGTATTTTCTAGCTTGATCAAAATTATTTATTATTTTGTAACAGGTAGATAGAATTTGTCACCCAGGTGCCCCACACCCCTTGCACCCCTGGGTAAAGACGCCCTGAATGTAATGTAATATGTGCTTGCCCACTAAGGATTGCTCTTTATGACACACCCCTTTCCCTAGCCCATGCCCCTCAACAGCATATGAGGGGCAGTTAAGAAGGGTGGGAAGCCTGGCTGATAAGCTGCTTCCTCCTCTGACTTCCCCTACTTTCTGCACCTAGCCGTCACCTGCTGAAGGGTCTGGGTAGGAATTTTTGCAGGGGAGAATCCCTTGACTGGCTGTATGGTCCCTCTACTTTTTGCTTACTCCTCACTGCTGGAACTAATTTGTAGTTGGTTGTAGTGGGGTTTGCCAGCCATTTATGGCATTCTGTACAGGTGGGTAAGTAAGTGGGAGGGAATAATAGAAGATAAACTGATGTATTATTGGGTTGAGGACATCCTTCAGGGATTAGCCTGTTGTTGTTGTTATTATTATGCCTGGTGGGGTTTGGCAGACTGCCCTTTTGGACCTGACATGGCAGAGTGCATTTCCCAGGTTCATACCTAAGGCTCACCTAGCAAGGAGAGTGTTGTTTCATCCCATCCTTAGCAGGGAAGCTGCAGTGTGTGGCTGTATTACATACCCAAATGACTGGACGGATATTACCCTACCAGAGTTGGGAAACATTTCCCTTGTCCATACTTATTTTAATCCGGTTATTTGATTTAGTGTTGGTGGGCAGTTCCTCCAACTGCTTATATGTATATAAATATAACCTTTACTCCAGCTACATCTTTAAGACATCTTTTGGCTGTAGGGACAGTGGCTGTTGCTTGGCTAGATGGAAGTGTGTGCATAGAAACCTGTTATTTTGGTGTGGTCCTAATGTGGCCTTCTGTAACAGTTACACCTATTCCTCCTCCTATCATTCCTCCCCACCAAATGACATGCAATCCCTGAAAATGTGCCCATGGGAAAATGCTGAAGAAAACATGGCATAGCAATGAAATTGGTTGGGGAGTTGAAACACTCACTCCATGTTTGTGAAGAGCCTGCTGGATCGGGCCAGTGGCCCAGCATCCTGTTTTCACAGTGGCTAACTTTCACAGTGCATTATTGCCTCTGACTGTGGAGATAGAGCATAGCCATCATTGTTGGTAACCACTGATAGCCTTATCCTCCACCCACCGTTGTGTGGAAGGATGTGTTCTGTGCTGCTGGTAACAGAGTAAGTGCTTAATTTCTAAAGTGCGAGTGGGGTTCTGGAGCATTCAGCTGTGTGGGAGGTCTCTAAGTTCTGCTTCTTCATTCCAAGAGTGTGGAGGATTTAAGAGGCTGCAGTTGCTCCTGGAGAGAAAAAAGCCCTGAGCATCTGCTCAGGAACGCCCCCTTTGTTATTGCTTAATTTCTTTCTGCTGAAGATTTCTGTGTTGTGGATTTGCTAACTGGACTTGGGCTAGACATGTATTGCTCTGCTTTGGCAACAGAAGGAGAGCGCTCTCCTCTAAGGATGGTTCTGTTGCTCTCCAGATGTTGTTGGACTACAAGTCCTATCGTTCCTGACCACTGGCCATGCTGGCGGGGGCTGTTCCAGAGTGGAGAAGGCTGCAATGGTATATATGCAATGCAGTGCATTTGTTTACTTATTTAAGGCTATATTCATTATTTTCATCCCACCCTTCAACTGTAGGAACATGTGTGTATATTACATGTGCTTGAGTTACTGTGAGTCTCATCAATTATATCACCTGGCCTGCTCCCACTTGCACTCATTTTGTGGTTCCTCTTTTGTAGCTCTGGCATATTTGAGTCTGTTTGTTCACTTATCATGTTTATGACACACTTCTTCCAAAGACCCCAACATGGCATGACATCATCCTTCCATCATGTCACCCCTGTGAGGTAGGTTAGGCTGAGAGATACCAACTGGTTCAGGGAGCTTCATCACCAAGGAGGAATCTGAACCTGGCCTAGTCTCCACACTAAAATAGTTCCCTCATTTATTTTCATGTATGCATGGGGTAGGAGATTTATTTTCCTCAGGGGAACAAATGAACATGTAAAGTCCCTTGTTCACCCACCTGCAACCAGCAGGGCATCTATTGGCATATTTGAAAGTGCTGTGAGGCAGGGGAGGGTATGTTTTAGAGCCCTATTTAAAGGGTGGCCACCTGTCTCTTCTCCGGCACCCTCCCTCCCTGTCCCCCAGTCTGGCATGCTGGTCACTGCTAGAGGGCCAAGTAGGAATTTTTCCCTATCCACATTTTGGAATATGGATTGATTTTTCACCTACTTTACACTGAATAGTGGGACTAGGGGTGCTATATGGTCTGCCATGTTGTTCAGTAGGCTAATCTGGCTCAGTGATTCTTTTAGCCTGGTGGCACCCTTTAGGCATCTCTTAAGGTGACTGGCTGGCCCTGAGGGTCACTCTTTAAACTCTGAGACTTAGGGGTGGTAAAGGGGCCACCTTTGAGACCACGCTGAATCATCCATTTGGAGCTATGGGGTCCTGTTGTGTGTGTGAGTGATGCAGCAACACTTCCCTTCTCACCTCCAAGTTGTGGCCTGGGAAAGGGGGTAGGCTGTATAGCTTTGCCTCTGTTTTCCACAGGCAAAGGTGTTTGCTTGCCTAAAATTGTAGTTCATAGCTATCCCCCTCTGCTGATCATCTTGTGCTCACTGAATAAAAGTGGCCCCATTCAACCCCAGCCTGCATGTCCATCTCTTTATTTGGTCATCAGGACGCAAAGCAATTTTCCTTAATATAATGCATTTTTCTATGTCACTTTCTATAGAAATCCATACAGGCCAACGTTAATTCTACTGCTATTATAAATTTGACTGGCAAAATCTTTCATGAGGCATGTGTGGACACCCTCTCTCATGTTCCCTGTGTTCAGAATAGACCAGGAACTTTTAAATAGCTACTTGCACACACTTGCGGGCACACTCCCACTCCCACCAGAATTTTACAAAATTAGCAAGCAGTTAATGTAGAAAGACCCATCTCCTTCCAGGTTAAGGACTTATTCATGAGATATCACACACTTATATCACTGCCTGCATCCCCCCAACCTCGCACATATTGACCTTGTGTTCAAATGCAAGAAAGGAACAGTGTCAGTATTTCAGTATTTCAACCAGAGATGCCACAAATCGAATCATAATACACAAATAGGGACAAGGTGGGTGGTGGGTGGGGAGATAGCCAGTCAATGTGAAGTTCTGCCTTTGGGGCTCATTTCAAGCAAGCCATTCTCTGAGCCGATGTGATGGATCTGTTGGAATCTGGTTAACAGCGTTACATACATTCTAGCAACACATCAAGTGATCATGCAATGACAAAATGACGATATGCCCCACTGCCATGCTGAGGTAGGTTCTACACCATGAAGAACGACATTAGAGCTTTTGACCTGATTCCCCAGGACACTTGGTGGCCAGTTCACACACTCACCTCTTGGAAAGGAATCAAGTGGAATTAAACCTCCATCTGCCTGCCCCACCCACTATTTACCCTCCCATTGCAGGAAGCTGCCATCACTCACTTATTGTCCAAAGGAGGCTACTTTGCACATTAAACTGAACACAAGTACAAGCCGTCTATACAGATACACAAGTGTTTCTGTGAAAGACTGTATACAGCTCAGCTATCGTACACAAAGACTCTGCATTTGTTGAACGTTGCATGCGAAATATAGTATTGAATATACTACAGAACTATTGTGTACACAGATTGAGTGTAATGCGTGAAGACCCCTAGAAGCTGGTGTAATTGGAGATTGGAGTGTGCCTTGACACTCTAATAGTGTGTGACAGCAGTCTTCTTGTGAGAATAGGGAAGGCCTGTAGGTTTCCTAGCTGTATTACTTGCTGGTGAAGCTGGAAATACTTGATGACAGGCACAATGACAATTGATTTCATATGTATCATCAAGTAGGTAGCAAGTTAGTCACCCCCTAGTCTCTCCTACAATACAAACATTTATTGGTTTGCTTGCAAATATCAAATGCACAAATATACGACACTGTATCAAAGTGAAATGTGACTGTGGTTTGCATTAAAAAGGGTGAGTTTCATTTGCACACTGTTTTGCTCCATACCCGCAATTTGCTCAATCTATTCTTGGGTGGGGGGGTCATTTTGTGGGAGGGAAAACAGTGGAATTTGCAAACTTGGTTTCTTCATACTAAGCTTAATATTTTTTCATATATGCAGAAAAGCTTTGTCCATGTCAGTGGAGGATCAACTGCAATGCTTACTCATTTTTGGGAGGGTTGTTACGTGTCACGGCCACCCAGGACTGGTCCCAGCTCACAAGAGACCTCACTCCGTTGCAGCTTATTTACAGGAAAAGTTTATTGAAGATTTCTGCTTCTCATACAGTTCAGCATTGTGGCCGTACGTCTGCCACGTTAGACCGCTGAAGTCCCCTCTGACTCCTCCCCTCTTCCGCACCAACTTAATAGCCTGGCTCTAGACCACCTCTTCCTCTCCTTTCTTTTCCGCAGGGTCTTCCTGCCCCCCTGGGTTCCCTCTCTCCGTGACTCGCCTGAGGCTGAATCCTCTGCCGCCTCTTCCCCCCTCTTTCTGGCTTTAGGGCCGGGCTCCTCCCCTGAGCTCTCTCCACTTCCGCGCGCCTCTACGTTTGAACTTGGCGCGCGTACGTTGCTGCTGACCTTTCTTTCGACCGCTACACCACCCCCTGCTCTGCTCTCCACCCTTTCCGGCTGAACACCCTGCTCCAACCCCCTCTCTCTGTTCTCTCCTAATCCTGCTCCCTCCGAGAGGCTGACGACTCCACCCCCTTTACTCCGTTCCGGCTGAGACGTCTCTTGCTTCCTCTGTCTTCCACTGGGCTCCTCTCCGCTTCTCCCTTCTCCTCCCCTTTGCTTGATTAAGGTAACCCCCTTTTGAGAATCCTCTGACTCGCTGCTCAGACTCGTGGATTCCCTCAGAATTCCGTCATCTTCTTCCTCATCCTTCTGCCCCTCCTCCCACTCGCTCTCCGTCTCCTCTGTCATCTCCTCCTCTCTCCCAGAAACCCTGACATCCATCCCCCCCTCGAAGCCCCCCCTTCCCCCCTCCCGCTCGCCGGGGACCGGTTGTGGAAACTGCGGCTCTTCGGGGGTAGGCTCAGGATACAGGTCGTCTACGTCAATGTTCTCCGCTGGCAGTTCTGTGTAAGTGTATTCGAAGTCGGGTTCTTCCCCCAAATGCTTCTCAGTCTCTGCTTCCATCGCTACTTCCTCCGGTGCTGCCCGCCAAGGACCTATCAGCCACCTCTTACGCCATTCCTCCTCTGGCTGCTCCTCCCACCAATAAGGGGTTTCCGTGTCCACCCCCGAGCACGATCCCCTGGGCGGGCTTGATTCTGGTGTTCTTTCCTCGGGGGAAGAGAAACCCCTGAACGTGCTATCAGACAATGTGGGTGTGAAAAGCCAGTCATCAAAGTACTCAGCTGGCATGGGTCTATGTGGGAAAAGTGCATGGAACTCTTCTTTCAAAAGGGGTTCGTCTAACTCGTAGCCTGGCACCCAACTATTAGCAGCGGCTGGTGTGCCCTCCCTGGCGAGAAAATATTCAACTCCCTCCTCCCCCCATCTCGAGTCCAGTATCTCTGTGACCTCGTTAAGAGGTTCTGGTCTTGGCGATTCCCCCCTCTCAGGCGCCCTCCTACGTGGCTCTGGGGGTGCTCCTGACTCTTGAAACCTGTGTGGGGTTTTGTAGGGAGTGAGCACCGACCTATGAAAGACCGGGTGCACCCTGGAACCTTCCGGAAGGGCTAGACGAAAAGCCACCGGATTGATCTTAGCCTCAACTTGATATGGCCCTAGCTGCCTGTGTCCTAACTTCTTCTTGGCCAATGACCTGGCCGGCATCGCGTGGGCTGCTAACCACACCCAGTCCCCAACCTGGATGTCCTCTCCCGCCCTCCTGTGCTTATCGGCCTGCACCTTATACGCCTGTTTTGTCAGCTCCAAATGTCTCCGCAGCTCCTCGTGCACCTCTTGCAACTCCGCTGCAAACTGGTCTGCATCTTGAGGCCCCCCCCCTCCTGGTGCCGCAAATCTCGGGAAGGTTCTGGGATGACGGCCATTGTTCGCGAAGAAAGGCGTCACCCCGGTGGAAGCGTGTTTCGTGTTGTTGTAGGCGAATTCAGCCATCGGCAGATAGTCCACCCACGCCGCAGGTCGCTGGTTGGCGTAGCACCGCAGGTACTGCTGCATGATCGCGTTGACCCTCTCCGCTTGACCGTTGGTTTGTGGATGCCTCGCCGATGTCAGGTTGATTTTGACGTGCAAGATGCCCAGAAGCTTTCGCCAGAAAGTGGAAACAAACTGGCGCCCCCTGTCGGACAAGACGGACTGCGGAAGTCCATGCACTCTGAAGACGTGATCGATGAAGAGCTTTGCGGTCTGTTCTGCCGTCGCCACCTTGGCACAAGGGATGAAGTGCGCCATCTTGGTGAACAAGTCCACCACCACTAACACCGCCGTCTTACCTCTGGAGCTGGGCAGGTCTGTAACAAAGTCCAACGCTACCCTCTCCCACGGTTGCTGCGGTGTCTCCAGCGGTTCTAGCAATCCCGCCTGCTTCTGGTGCACTGGTTTGGACCTCTGGCAGATATCACACCTGGCGACGTAGTCCGCCACCTCTCCTCTCATCTGGGGCCACCAAAAGTCTCTAGCCACCAACTCCATCGTCTTCTCTTTGCCGAAATGGCCTGCACTAGGGGCGTCATGCAACTGTTGCAAAACCTTGGCTCGAAGATCGTCGGTGGGCACGTAAAGGGCACCCTTACGAGTCAAAAGTCCATCTTGTAATTGAAACTCATCGTTGTGTCGCGACCCTCCGCGTAGCTCCTCCATCTTAGACTGTGCAAACTGATCCCTTTGCAACGCGCGTCGCACCGCGTCCAGGTCGACTGCGATGGTAGCGCACGTCCACGCCTGCGGTGCGAAAATGTGCTTCGCTGCGATTGGAGCTGCTTCCTCCAAGTATTGCGGCTTTCGGGACAGCGCGTCTGCAATAACATTGGAGTCTCCTGGGATGTATTCTATTTTGAAGTCGAAGTCCGCAAAGAACTCCGCCCAGCGCATGTGTCGCTGGGTCTGCAACTTAGCCGTCCGCCAATACTCTAAGTTCTTGTGATCCGTGCGGACCTGCACCGTGTGCTTGGCTCCTATTAAGAAGTGTCGCCACGCTTTGAAAGCTGCATGAATGGCCAACAACTCCCTGTCCCATATGGTATAATTGCGCTCCGTCTTGCTGAGCTTCCGGGAGTAGAACGCACCCGGTCGCCAGTTGCCTTGTGAATCCTCTTGCAAAAGAACGGCCCCAACCGCTCTATCTGACGCATCGGTCTCTACCCGCATGGGTCTGCCGGGATTCACGTGGAGCAGCTGCTCTTCGGAGGCGAAAAGACCTTTAAGCGTCCGGAAGGACCGCTCCGCTTGTTCGGTCCAGACGAACTTCTTCTTCTTGGAACTGAGGGTGTCAGTGATCGCCGCCGTCGCGTTCGCAAAACCTTTAATAAACTTGCGGTAAAAATTGGCAAAGCCGATGAACCTCTGGACCTCTTTCCGATTTCGAGGGCTTTTCCAGTCCAACAGCGCTTGAACCTTAGCCCTGTCCATGGCCAGTCCCTCGTCGGACAACTTGTAGCCAAGGAAATCAACCTCTCTGACATCAAACTGGCACTTTTCCAACTTGGCGTACAGCCTGTGTTCCTTCAGCCTCTGCAGGACCTCCCTCACGTCCTTATCGTGATCCTCCGGCGATTCCGAGAAAATCAGGATATCGTCGAGAAAGCAGACACACTTTTTGTAGAGGAGACCTGCTAGCACGTGGTGCATAAATGCTTGAAAAACGTGGCTGCCATTTTGGAGGCCGAAAGGCATGACTCTGTATTCGTATGTGCCCAGAGGGGTGAACATGGCGGTCTTCCACTCATCTCCTTTCCGGATGCGGATGAGATTGTAAGCTCCACGTAGGTCCAGCTTGGTGAAAATCTTGCCCCTCCTGACGGTCGCTAAAAGGTCGTCAATTTTGGGCATGGGGAAAGCTTTGGGCTTAGTCAAGCTGTTGATGAACCTGTAATCCACTATAAGCCTTTTTTGGGGCGTGTCCTTCTTCTTCACAAAGAAAACAGGGCTGCCTCCCGCTGCTTTAGATTCCTGGATGAAACCTCGCTTGAGGTTATGGTCTATGAACTCCCGAAGCTCTTGCATTTCGTCCTCCGACATGGAGTACAGCTTGGCAGCAGGCAATTGCGCCCCTGGCACTAAATCAATCGCGCAGTCGTAAGGTCTATGAGGCGGCAACTTGTCAGCTTCCTTCTCACAGAAAACCTCCAAGAATTCCTGGTACTTGTGAGGCACTGTTTGCACCATACCCAGATGCAATGGCTGCTCAGCTTCTCCTCCCTGATCGGTCTGAAAGCAATGCTGAGCACAATACGATGAACAAAAGTTGATCTGCCTCTGGTACCACGCAACCGCGGGACTGTGCCTCTCCAGCCAACTCATGCCTAACACGATGGGTGTGTCCGATAAGTGGGTGACATTGAAACTAATAAGTTCTCGATGGTTGCCAATCTGCATCATCATGGGAGGGGTTTGCTGCACCACTTGCCCCCCCAGCAACTTCCTGCCGTCCACCGTGACCACGTTCAGAGGCGTCGTTGCAGGCAGGAGCGCCATGTTGTGCTGCTTAACGAACTGCAGTCCCATGAAGTCGGCGTTGCTTCCCGAATCGATCGTTATTGGAACCTCGAGGAGTCTCCCATCAGGCAACTGGAGTGTTGCTGTGAGCAGAACTGCCGGTTTGGGAGGCAAAGGGTCCACGCTCTGCAGTGATGCTGGGGGCTTGTCTACAGATCCGCCTGGCTGAGCCCCAGTAGCTCTGCTTCCAGCCAGGCACTGTCGTTTCCCTGAAGCTGCTCCCCTGGTTGCACCTCTGCTGTTACAGTTGCCAGCGCTGCAGTGTGCTTCTGGAGCCTCTGGGGGCACTCTTTCGCCATATGGTGCGCACTGTCACAGATGTAACACTTCCTGGTTCCTCTAGGAGGCTTCGCTTTGGCTGCACCAGGGACAGGGCTCTGGGATGGCTTCTGAGCCCTAGCACCACCAATCTCCATTGGCTCCTCTCTGTCCTTCCCCATTGGCGAGGGGTGCGCACGGCTGAAGTCCCTGTGCACAAAAGGGAGAGTCCTTGCTTGCGCACGCGCTTGGGGCCCGTCCTCCTCGTGCCACGGACGCCCCTCATGTCGAATTCCAATAGCTAAAGCCCGGTGCACCACGTCTTCTAGGGTCTGGGGTCTGTCCCCCCTAGCGATCTCATCCTTGATGGGGGGGCTCAATCCCTCCCAAAAAAGATCTCTGACCGGCTTACTGTCCTTTGGCCAATCTAAGGCGGTGAGCAATGCAAAAAACTTAGAGTGGTATTGGCGCACAGTCGCTTTCCCCTGCCTCAGCCCGTGCATTTGACGGCGCGCAATGTCCACATCCACAGAGGATTGAAAACAAGAATCCATCGCTTTGATGAACGCAGTTGAATCGCGACGGGCCGGTCCATCTTCGCGCCACAAATTGCGTAGCCAAGCCCTGGCCTCCCCATGCAGGTGCGAAACAATGAACCCCACTTTCTCCTCCTCATCTTTAAAATCGTGACGGAGTAAGTGCAGTGCATATACAACGTCCGCTCTGAAATTGGGATAGTCTTGCAAGTTGCCATTAAAATGCGGAACTAGGGCACCCCCCCTCCGTCCAAGCGCAATGCCCTCCGCTCTGGATCCTGGGGCCCCCGCCTTGTCCGCGCGCTCCCACCTTGCCTGCAAATCCTGGCACGTCTTCTCCAAGTCGTCATTCTTCTTCTGCGAAGCAATGACTGCCGATGTGAGAGCGGTAACCTGATTCCGCAATGCAACCAGCTGCTCCTCAGCGCTCATGGCTGCTCCCGTTCGTGAGCTTCGCAAAAAAAAATTTTTGCTTTGAGAGAGGGGACTTACTGTCACGGCCACCCAGGACTGGTCCCAGCTCACAAGAGACCTCACTCCGTTGCAGCTTATTTACAGGAAAAGTTTATTGAAGATTTCTGCTTCTCATACAGTTCAGCATTGTGGCCGTACGTCTGCCACGTTAGACCGCTGAAGTCCCCTCTGACTCCTCCCCTCTTCCGCACCAACTTAATAGCCTGGCTCTAGACCACCTCTTCCTCTCCTTTCTTTTCCGCAGGGTCTTCCTGCCCCCCTGGGTTCCCTCTCTCCGTGACTCGCCTGAGGCTGAATCCTCTGCCGCCTCTTCCCCCCTCTTTCTGGCTTTAGGGCCGGGCTCCTCCCCTGAGCTCTCTCCACTTCCGCGCGCCTCTACGTTTGAACTTGGCGCGCGTACGTTGCTGCTGACCTTTCTTTCGACCGCTACACCACCCCCTGCTCTGCTCTCCACCCTTTCCGGCTGAACACCCTGCTCCAACCCCCTCTCTCTGTTCTCTCCTAATCCTGCTCCCTCCGAGAGGCTGACGACTCCACCCCCTTTACTCCGTTCCGGCTGAGACGTCTCTTGCTTCCTCTGTCTTCCACTGGGCTCCTCTCCGCTTCTCCCTTCTCCTCCCCTTTGCTTGATTAAGGTAACCCCCTTTTGAGAATCCTCTGACTCGCTGCTCAGACTCGTGGATTCCCTCAGAATTCCGTCATCTTCTTCCTCATCCTTCTGCCCCTCCTCCCACTCGCTCTCCGTCTCCTCTGTCATCTCCTCCTCTCTCCCAGAAACCCTGACATTACGTATCAGCATGTCTCCTTTTATTAAAAAAAAAACAACTATTTACATTTCATTCACAGTTTGTTATCTATTTGACATGTCTTTATTCTTGTCCTATGCAATGTTACACAACATTTCTGATCTTGATGAACAGGGGAACTATTGGAAGCAACCATTATTCTGTGGTTTCATAACCGTGGATTCCCTGATATCAATATTATTTAACATAACCAGTAACTATGCAACCAGTCCCAATTCCTCTATCCATTTCATTTTTTTAAAAAAAGTTTACAACCTTATACCCCAACAGTAAGTTATAATTTACTTGTGGATTTCTTTAATTTCTTTAAAACAAAAATATTTCTATCTTACGCTGTTGTTTTTCTGGTTTGTGTACATTTGTAAATGTGTGTGTATTTCCCTAGTTGTTCAAATCGAAAACAATTACGAAATAGTAAGAGCTGACCAAAGGGGAAATAATTCACTCTTGTGACCAGATAAATAATAATTCTAGAAAATGATGCCAACTGAGGGTTAGAATTGGCAATAAGAGATACAAACTCTTTTAAACTAGAATTTTGCTTAAATGCAGAATTAGTAATTGACTCATGTGTTTTCATCCCCCCCCCATCTTACAATTTAAAAAGGACGGATATCCACAGGGAATGAATAAACTAATTTATTCAAATGCAAAATCCACCTTTCTTTTGGTGGGGAAAAAAAAATTAGGAAGTTAATAAATTGAATCAACCAGTTTGCAACTAAAACATAGTTTGAGGTATCCATGTTTGCATAAAGTTTCATATCCTCAAAGTCATATTTGCATAGGTTACTTATTAAAAGTAGTTTTATAATGTCCCCCAGAGAGAAAAGCAATTAAAATTTTATAGATTTGCAACTAACCCCCCCAAATCTTTATTCAGCTGTGGACACACACATTTAAAACCAATAAGCTACATAATACTCAAAACGAACTGAATCCACTTAAAATACCTATGATTATGCAAAAGACTGATGTTTTGCGATCCTAATTATACATAAAGAGGGTATTTGAAAATTTAGCATGCTGGAGATACTTTGTGATAAATAATAATTTGGGAGGGGAGTGTAACTATTGCACTGTTTCCTGATTCTGCTTGGTTTGACAAAATTTCATTGTGTTCTTAGCCAGATCCTCATAAATGAGCTAGACTGTTGTGATGGGAATATTTGTACACACTGACCAAAAGTTACTGTTAAGACACTTCTCATCTCTTTGTCAGAGCTGCCCCTCAAATGACACTCAGGTGGAAGGATTATCAGGAAGGGAGGGGAGGAAAGGAAGTGGGTCACTAGACCAGGAGATGAGCCGATTTGGGGGGTTCTAAGGCAGTTTATGCTTGTACAAAGTGGGGGGGGGGGCTAAATTTGCTCTGAGAAAATTTAAGTTCAGTTCTGCACATTTTCACATTGGATTGTGAATCATGAACATTTGCCAGCACTTTAGTGAGATTATTTTCTGATATGCACATTTCTGTATGTTAAATTAATCTCTGTATTCACTAGTATAGTTATTTTCATGCACATTATACCCCAATATACACGGATCAGTACATATATCTTGGCTAGGGAACTGCCTTGAAAGATTTGGCCTTCATGTTGTTCCAAAGGAAATGTGGATTAGATAGGCTTCTCTTTAAGTGCTACCTGACTTGAATTTCTCCTCCATCCCAACCCTGAGCTTTCCACTTCCCCTGATTCCCACCACACCAATGAAAATTGATTTAGCTAAGTGTCTTCTCCTAAATCTAATTCTAAACTTGAGAGTTTCTCCTCAGACAAAACATCAGGGGAATTCCAAGGGAATCATGGAATCATATAATTGGGATCCTGAGAGTCATCTTCTCCAAGCCCCTGCAGTGCAGGAAAGTCAAAAGAGTTTTGACAAAACTAGCTAAAATTAAGTCTCAAGAAGAAGAAGAAGAGTTTGGATTTGATATCCCGCCTTTCACTCCCTTTAAGGAGTCTCAAAGCGGCTAACATTCTCCTTTCCCTTCCTCCCCCACAACAAACACTCTGTGAGGTGAGCGGGGCTGAGAGACTTCAGAGAAGTGTGACTGGCCCAAGGTCACCCAGCAGCTGCATGTGGAGGAGCGGAGACGCGAACCCGGTTCCCCAGATTACGAGACTACCGCTCTTAACCACTACACCACACTGGCTTTCAAGTGATTCTTTGCAGTAATGGTCATTGTTGTGGCAGTCATGTGCACAATCATGTCCTTGAGGTCTTCCCCTTCTGCCCACAAAGTCTATGGATTATCTTCCCTCTTGCTGTCCCTTGGTTATGACTGTGAAATTGATATTTTACTCCCTTGAAAAGCACATAAAGCTGAAGGAGGAAGTTGGATGAGTGGCACTCTTTCCCATTTCCTCTTTCAGTTCTATGTGCTTTTTAAGGCTCAGGTTAATTCTACTGGATTTCACTTTTCCCCAGATCCTTTGGGAAAGTGGTAATCTCTCACCCTCTCTCGGGGTGGGGGCTGGAGAAGAGAAAGAAGTGACTAGAGGGGGTTGCATTCATGGCACTTGCTTAAAGAGTCACATGTGCCCAGAGGCCTGAAAAAAGGTTGATGATTTGGATGGTCAGCTTCCAAAGAGAACAATAAATCTACTTTTGCAAAGCAAAAATATTTGAAAGTTGCTTTAAAATGCTGGATACGCTGCTCAGGAAATTCTACTGTTGCTAGCACAGCATATGGAGGCATTGGAGGCCTTGCACTCAAATGTCCTCAAAAAAATGAGAATAATTTATGGATGAAGCTGAATGGGAAAGCTTAAACATAAGAAGACCCAGCTAAATCAGGCCAATGGCCCGTCTAGTCCAACATCATGTCCTCACAGTGCCCAATCAGATGCCCCATTGGGAAACCCACAAGCAGCACCCGAGCACAACAGCACTCTCCCCCTCCTATGTTTTCTAGCAACTGGCATTCAGAAGCATTACTGCCTCTGACCATGGAGGCAGAACATAGCAACTGACAGCCTTATCCTCCATGAATTTGTTTAATCCTCCTTTAAAGCCATCCAAGTTGGTGGCCATCACTGCCTCTTGTGAAACTAAGCTTGCTTGCCTCCTTCCTTCCTTCCTTTCATCTAAATTCTGCTTGATATTTTGCTTCAGGCAAAGCTCAGTGCCTCTGAAGTTTTCCTCCAGACCTAAGCCATTCAAAACACTTTGGAATGGAATATATGGAAGGAACTGGAAGGCTGTGGGAATGCTCCTGCATTAGGCTGACTCATGTAAAATGGAGAGCTGAATTGTAAAGTCACTGCATTCTAATAAATGCAGACACTTGACCAAACAAGGGCTAACAATTCTGCCCCACACTACCATACCCTGAATGCAAATGCCATGGAGGTGTCCCCCAGTCTGTGCATTTTTGCACACACAATTTGGGTGGAGAATTGTATTACAAACATCAAAGGATAGCTATGTTTTGGTCTGTGTTTTGTTTCAGAAAGGTGTAAATTAGGTGGGCTTGCCTTTAAATGTGAACTGAATGGAAATTCTTACTATTCCTGGTCATATTCTGTCTCTTGTGAAACGGATGCCGTCACACCTCTGCAATCCCAAGCATGTTTCAAATCAAACTATGCCATTCCAATTGATCAAAAGCCTTTTCCAGGAATCCTTCAGAAATATCTTCTTTTCATGCTTCTCCTGAAGAGTAGTCTCTATGCTAGATGCCTGATTGAAAAGCAAATTGACAATCTGAAAGTAGTGCTTGGAAAAGTCAGGCCCAGGGGCCAAATACAGCCCTGGAAGCCTCTCTATCTTGTCTTTGGGGTCTCCCCAGGCCATGCCCCTCACCAGTCCTGCTTCATACCCTAATTAAGTGTTTTTGGCTGCCTGGCTAGAATGTGTCAATGAACTCTGACAAAGCCTCTTGCTGCCTGGATGTAGGATAGAAACGAGTACATGAGTATGTGTAGAAACAAGGCTACTACAGAAAGGTAAAATTTACATTAATTGCTCCACCCACTTTTGCCTCTGGTGTCACCATAGACATGTGGCCCCCGGCAGATTGTCCAAGAGGGAAGGTGACCCTTGGGCTGGGGGGAAAGGTTCCCCACCCCATTCCTAGAGGAAGCACAGATGGCCTTGCTTGACTTGATTTGTTCAGGATACCAGTGGTGTTCTCTTTGCAATAGCAGGTTCCTAAGGGTGGGGCAGGTTATTATGCACATTTGCAGAAGCCACTCTGTGCATGTTCAGGGTGTTCAATTCCTTTATGAATACTGACACCATGCAAACCCTACAATGCTCCTCCATAGGGGAAAAAATGTATTCAAATCCCAGAATCAATATTTTCAGAGAGCCAAGTGACAAATTGAAGGTTAACGGGGATTTTCCTTTTCTATTCTTTTTCCTGTTTGGCTCTAGATAATGTTGAGCTACCCTTTATAGCTTTTGCCCTCAAAGATCCAGTAGCCTTTTCAGCGCTGCAAGCTCACAGAGAAAATACTTTTAGCCGCCACATGCTAATGACACACCTTTGTGGAAATGAAATGAGGATTGACTGAGTTGCACTCCGTACGATCGGATATTCCAAGTAAGGAACGAAAAGCAAAAAAAAACTCGGAACTCCAGTTGCATACCAGGCACAAATAGCAGAACTGGAGTGATAAGACTAATCCGTAAGTCAGAGTGGGGGAAAAAAAGGTTAACTTTCTTACCTGTCAGACACAGCATGCCTCAGCCAGCTCATGCAAATTGATTTTATTCACCAAACATGTGTATGTGTTTCTTCATTACCAGAATAAGCAGCACTTTGAGAAAGCAACTGAGCATGCAGAACATTTCAACATTCATTCATTGTTCCATATAGATATTTAGGGAACTGAATCCATGAACAGCACTTTAAAGTTATATGATATATACTCTATATGTATGCATATGTACCATTTGTTCCACCGTTATGTGTTTTTAATTTAATGCCACTCCCCACCTTAAAAGGAATGGAAATATAAAATTCATTAACAGTTGCTTCCTTGACAAACACTCCCCAGTTAGGTTTCCAGAGGTGCCATTTTCCCTAACAGCTCACAAAGCCTGAACATTTTCTGTAAGTGAAAATGAGAGTTCTAAGACCTTTTGCAAATCATCCAGGTATTTTATTCCTTTCCTCTGCTTCTTTGAATATCTATTTGATTTTTTTCTCTTTCAATGGAAAGCTGATGTTGTCAAAGTTAAGGTATTTCTATTCTGTCTGCCATTCTGTGTGATCAGATTTTATTTGAGTTGGATCTCTTTGCTCCCCCAGTGATGTTCGACACAATCAAACTATGAATAAGCATCTGTATGTAAGTTCCACTGACTGCAATGGGAGAGAGTGAAGGCTGGGCTTCACTTACACATTGAGCTCAGTGGGATGGGCAATGAAATGATGGAACCAGTGTGACGGGCAATGTTTACTCAGAAGCAAGTCCCACTGAGGTTTGCTCTGCACTTGTGAGATTGTCAGCACTGTCAAACTCAATGGAACTTATTTCTAAATAAACAGAAACAGAATTGTGCTATTACCATCCTATTCTATGCATGTTTGCCCACTAATTAAGTCCCAGATCAATAGGGACTTGCTTCCAAAATTGGGAGGTGCAAGAAAGCACTGTTTCGTTTCTGCTGCTGATCATTTCCCACCAATATATCTGTATATCTTTTGTTTCCATTGGTTTTAATTAGGGTTTAACATGGATTTATCTTTCAAGAAGTAAAGGAACATAAAACTAAATGTCAGGATGATGCCAGACTTTGGCGAGCCATGTGCAGTCTCTCCATTCCTTGCTAAATTCATGGTAAATTTGGTTTAGATGTGACTACGCAGTTATCCAATATCTTATAAGGTAGGCAACTAACCTTTCTAGTAATGGCTCTTCATGGATTATAACTATGTAGCCTTATAGACTACAGCTATGTACAGAGCAAGAAAACATGAAACCTAAGCAGAGCACAAGGTGTCTAAGTAGCACAATTTCCAACTGAGGTATGTATTCAGCAGTAAATTACTTTTTACCTGTCACTGTAGGCAGCTGCGGTTGCTGTGGTAGGCTGGGCATACCGGTACGCAGCATAACCACCCTGAAACACAAAGACACTCTAATCAGTTTAGAATTACAGACAGTAACAAATTTAGAGGGGCGGGGAGAACCACATACACACAACACCACAAATAATTAGTAACAATTAGTTTGGCTTATGAGTTTCACATACAGCTACAGAGAGCTTCAAACAGTGTAATTGTTAATGGCAGTTTCTAAAACCAGCTTGTACATTAGCTGAATGAGCTGGTGCACATCAGAAGAGGCATAATGAAATATGATTTTACATACAAATCCAGAGCATGCCTGCTCAGAAAGGTCTCAACGAGATTTACTCCTATTGTAAGTGTGCATGCGAGTCCAGCCTCCGAGTTTTCCCTGAGTTTCATCCTCATAGTTAGACTTGCTATGCCTGTAAAGAGGTTAAGTCTAGCTGAGTTCAGTGGAGCTTACTTCTAGGCAGGTGTGCATTAGATTGTGGTCTTAATTGAAGTGTGTAATTCACAGCTCTTTTTTTAAAAGGGGATTAGATAGATTCATGGAAAGAAAGGGGGAAACCATGACTGTTAAACCATGACTGTGAATGACTGAGGTCCTCCTCTGAGGGTCTTCTGCTGGTTCCCTCACTGTGAGAAGCGAAGTTACAGGGGAACCAGGCAGAGGGCCTTCTTGGCAGTGGTGCGCTCCCTGTGGAATGCCCTCCCTTCAGACGTCAAGGAGATAAAGAATACACAACTGGTTATTATTTAAATATGCTGTAAAGCACCCAGAGTGGCTGGGGAAACCCAGCCAGATGGGCAGGGTATAAATAATAGAATTATTATTATTAATGACGCCTTCAAGTACAGTTGCAGTTTACCTTTGGTTACCACATGTGGAGAATCAACAGAGGGCAGGGGTGTGGGTGATTGATCATGCCATGCACTGATTGGGAGTGCCCAATGCCTGGCATGAATGAAGTTGACTATTTCCTATAATTGCCAGGTGAACTTAAGGGAAATTAAGTTCCATCTGAGGATAGAGCTCTGAACAATTTCTAGTTCATCTTCATGGTCATTTTCATACCACACCATGCAAGAAAAGGGTCCAGAAATTTAAAGAAAATCAATTGGTCATTGATGAAGTCAGAAAGCAAAAGGCTGAGGCAATGTTCTACGGCTGAATAGGCAGATAGGGAGATGCTACTGCTGCTTAGCCACTTCATCACAGTTGCTAAGCAGTAAAAAGGAAGGAAGTATTTTCTATATCTTCCCTGATGAAGAGGTCCACTTCCAAGAGGAAGGAGTTGCAGAAAGAAGTATAGGAACAGGAACTAAGTGAATGACTCCTTGTGATGTTAACATCTGTGTGACTGGCACAAATCATATAGGGCAAGCCTTTCCTAGTAGGGAAATAAAATTACTAGCTTCACATGTTGACATTTTATCTGCCAGATATTTTATTACTTGTATGTGGCCCCTGATTTACTTTGGAAGTGCCAAATGACATCTGGCTCAACACTTTTAAAAGAGATTGTGCAACAGGGTGAACCTTGATCAGATGGTGCAATGCAGTTTCTTAGACAGGAGTTCCAATTCACTTGTGATCATCTGTGAATACCTCCAATTACATTGCACTGTTGGTTGCAACTTGCTTGTAGCCTTGTTACTATTAGTAGTAGCATACCCCACCCACTCTGGGCAGCTTCCAACATATATAAAAACATAATAAAACATTAAACATATGTAGTTATTGAAAAGGGTTAGCACTGCAGCCTCTATCTGCCTGCTTGCCTGAACTTCTGTATTTATTATGCATGCATACTTTAAAATGAAATGCATATATTAGGGGCGTCAACTTGAATAAAATATTGGGGGAGTGGGAGATAAGCCCCACCCCGAAACCCAGCAACAGACATATCTAGTGCTGGTGAAGGTTTATTCCCCACTCCACTCCACTTTTTATCTCCAAAACAGTTCTGTGATGTTGACTCAAAATCAAGAGACTAGTCCAGGGCTACTCTGCATTCTTAAAACTAAAAAAGGGACTTGAACCCAACTCTCCTCAAGCCCAAGTTTCTAGGCATCTGGTTGAATGCCACTTGCACCCAAAATCAATGAAGGCTGGCTGCAAAATTATGTATTTGCCTGCTTGGGCCTATTTTTTAGGACCCATCTTATTTCTGTGACAGTAAGTTGCTTTAAATTGCTTTTACATATTGAGTTTCAATTGTTGCAAACTGCCCTGGGACCTTGGGGTAAAGGGCAGATTCACAACAACAACAACAACAACAGTTGGGAGCTTTTTCCCTCCAGGCATCAGGGACTGGCTGGATGATGAGGAATGGTGGGAGGCCCTAGCTGGTGAACCACCAAGAGAACCCCAGGAGAGGAAGACCGCTTTTTGTGTGCTGACCTGCATATGAACCAGCCCTGACACCAAGTCATCCGAATTAGGCACTCCTAGTTTAATTTTTTTTAAAATGATAAGCAACCAGATACTCCTTCCTCTCTCATCCTAGTAGAGCTCCTTGAATCTGCCCCATGGAGAAGCAGTTTGCCTTCTCTCTCTCCAGTCATAAAGACTGTAATAAATTATGTCAGAGGGTTTTGCCCAACCCCAGATCTCTTGCCATTACGCAACCCTTTTACAAGTCCATTTAGAAAGCTTCTTGGGAAACGAAGTCCAAATTGGGGGGGGAGCAGCAATACCCATCAATTTTGACCCCCTCCTGGCTCCGTCAAATATTTTACTCGTAGGGGAGCAAAGAGATCTGGGCCCTATGAGTGGAAAAAGGCCACAAGTCTCCAGTACAAGAACAAGTTGCTTCCCTTTGTAACTTCCTATGGCTTAGGGAAGAAGGAAGCTACAAAACAGAGCCTTGAAGTCCGTTCAGAGATATGTATAGAACCCTGATACAAGCGTGCCTAAAATTAGCAGTACACTAAATTTTTCTCCCATCTTTTGTTAACCATTCTCTAACCATTCTCTATAAATTAATGGGGACACAGGTGGCGCTGTGGGTTAAAGCCTCAGCGCCTAGGACTTGCTGATCGAAAGGTCGGCGGTTCGAATCCCTGCTGCGGGGTGCGCTCCCGCTGCTCGATCCCAGCGCCTGCCAACCTAGCAGTTCGAAAGCACCTCCGGGTGCAAGTAGATAAATAGGGACCGCTTACCAGCGGGAAGGTAAACGGCGTTTCCGTGTGCAGCTCTGGCTCGCCAGAGCAGCGATGTCACACTGGCCATGTGACCCGGAAGTGTTTCCGGACAGCGCTGGCCCCTGGCCTCTTAAGTGAGATGGGCGCACAACCCCAGAGTCTGTCAAGACTGGCCCGTACGGGCAGGGGTACCTTTACCTTTTATAAATTAATGAGATTAGGAATTTCATTCAAAAGTGATCAAAGGGGAGAGAAAATATTGGTGGAAGTCTTTGTTATTTTATTTTAATAATGTGTTTATACATTACTTCTAAATGAAGCAAGGATTGCTTGTGAGTGCCACTTCTTTCAGCCTACCACTCATCTCACCAGTGGTCTGCACTCAGCAGTCTCCCCAGGTGCCCATGTCCGCATTAAAACCCATCACGGGGGAACTCCTTCCAAGGGTACGATCAGGAGCATGGTCAGCTGGGGAGGCTGCAGAATGCTGGGAAAATGTTATCTGGGGGTGGGACCACATATGCCACTCTCAGCCACTCACAACGATGAGATACATTCAAAACTCCACATCCCCAGGAAGTCTTAATAAATTCTCAAGTGCCCTGAAAACAAGGCAGGAAAATGGAAATCTCCTTCAAAGCGAGGAAAAGGGGTGGGTGGGGACTTGCAAGAATTTGGAGGACAGATTTTGGCACTACTTAAAATATGAATGCTCTAACTTCACTGGATTATTGAATAGTTTGCAACAAAGGATTCCACTCCCCCAGAATTAACATTTACTTGTATGTGACAAGTAAAACTGTTCCATTATAAGCAAGTGAGGGGTGGGGGGATCTTGGAAAGGAACTGTGTGCAGTGATGCATTGATGATCAAACTGTGAAAACAGCCATGCTTCCTGTTCAATGGACCACGGAGTTATATCAACCGTTTCCAAATGATCTCACAGCATGCCAATTAACAGTCAGAACCCGGTCTCCATAGATAAGGCAAACAACATTTACATCCCAATTAGAATCTGCCCGTTCCATTTTCCTCTGGGATTCAAGGGTCTTCCCACTCCCCCCATAGTTTACAAGATAACGAAGAGGAGGGGAGATCAATTGGCTTTCACAAGATTTCCCAACTCCTGGCTTTTACTGCTGAAGTGAGCACAACAATTTAGGGAGGAGAGGATTTCCCCATCCAGTCACTTTATAATCCCTCGGTTTCGCTCTGCCCTGCATTTTGCCTGCCTTTTAATTTAACTAGGAAACTCATGAAAATGAATTCCAGGGTTGGTGCATACTATTTGTATCCCCCAAGCTACTGAATCACACATACACATTCTAAGTAAGTAAGTAAATAAATAAATACACATTTGTATTCTTTTCATACAGTTCTTTGAATATGCACTTGTGTTTTGATAAAACACAAATGCAGTATAATCTTGGTACAATGACAAGGGGTTTCAATACCCCCTTCCCCATTCCTGAGAGATTAACAGAGAGAACTCTGATTCTTCTGTCAATCTCCCTTTTTTTTCAGTTTCTCATTTCCCCCCAATCTTAAATCCAGTTTGCCACATTAACGTATCAGTTTGTGTGTGTTTAAGAAAAGTCCTCACAAAAATTAGCCAGCGTTTGAGTGCACATATCTCCTAATGGACACTTTTTAGTATGCAATTTTGCCTGCAAATTTGAAAGAATTTCCCCTCAAATAATGGACTTTTGCACCTTATATTTACTCATATGCATTTTTGTAGAATTTGTTTCTCTGTTTGGAGAATTTCATTGCAAAATTCAGTGTGACTTTCAAAATTTTGCTGTGTTTTGCCCATATATAGTTTCATATAAAAACGCAAACAGAGCTAGATTTCTCCACCTAGCCCTAACTGCATGAGGGAGAAAGTGGGATCATTCCTGTTGTTGGCCACATCCCCCAGCACATATTCTGATGTCCCTTATCAGTCAAGGTTGACATGTTCAGCATTAATGAGAAAAGGGGGGGGGGTGTTTGATCCTAGGATCCCTGGGCAAATCAGGGTTCTTGATAATTTAAAAGAGTCCTAGGTGTATACAGCTGTATGTGAGATCCTTTCAGAAGCGCCAGGTTGCCCCCAAGGTTGAGGGGGGCCTGGCGCACATTGCACATGTGTAACATTGCACATGAAGTCATGCACATCTCCTGACACCATTGAGGACAGTGCAGCCTTCTGTTAAAGCACACTGGTCCCCTGATACTGGGAAGGCCGGGGGAACCCTTTCACTTCATTTCACTTTTAATTTGTATACTACCTTTCTATATTACTATACACAAGGTGGTTTACAAGCTGAAGAAACAACAAAATAGACATCAAAAAGCACACACGTTTCTGCATCTAATGATTCCAGAAAAGGAATCTTTCTCAGTCCTCTACCTGGACTGCACCTGGGGCCTTCAGCATGTATTTGCGTGTGTTCCAACACCTCATACAGCAAAGCCGGCTTATCTCTGAGAAATGAGCTTTTGACATCTTTTCCAGCAAGTTGACCATTTCTGCCAGATCTCTTGTTTGCTTGTTCTTAGGCTCTGTTTTTCTGAATGTTTTCTCCTTAATACTTTTCACCCTGCATGTGATGTGTAAATCCACATGTGCCCATAACCACATCCTCCCCCCCCCTCTCTCTCTCTCTCACACACACACAGTATTATTGTCTCTATTTCATGCTGTTCTTGTCCAAGCAATGTCTCTGCTGTCAGGTTTTTCTATTTCTTCCCTTCTCTTCACCACAGAGATTTGGTTTATTCCATTTAAACCAGCTAACCGAGCCAGAGCTGGGTGGTAATCGATCTCGGAGCCAGTCAATATTTCAGGACTCTGTAGGGAACTAATAAATTCTGAATCACATATTTTCTCTCCCCCACACATCTAGATTTTATTCTCCTCAGCAAACAATGGAAAGGGGCAGAGTGAAAACAACCGTAGAGAGAAAATTGAGCTGTGGTCTAGGTGTTCTCCTTGAAGAAATATGAAAATACTCTGTGGAGCCCATCAAAGTTGAAGCATGGCTTTCCATTTTTGTTCAGGCCTTCACTGGCAAGGAAGAGGAAGCTTCACATGAGCCATGATGAGGCAGAAAATTCTTACACAGTTTAAATAGATTCGCTCACATGCTGGACATCAATCAATCCATTCATCCGTCAAATCAAGGGTACCAAAAAATGATAACCAGTTGTGGTTGGTAGCCATAAGGGCTGCTGGGCTGGAAGGCAGGGGTACCCAAAGGTAGGTGGAACCAGAGCTCATGTCAGGTAGAGCCAACTAATTCTTGCTTTGTCCCCATACTCTTCCCTGTTGAGTTCTACAAGGGTGATGCTGATATTAAGGAGGAGGAAGTTTCTGTTAAGTAAAATTGTTTGCTTGTACATTGAAATATAAAATAACTCTGAATGTGTATTGCTAAAGGGTTTATGTTGGAAAATTGGAAAATTATATTGAGCTAAATTAGGCATTCTCAAAGTGCCACCAGGTTGATAATTACCGGTAACTGGTGATGTATCGCTGTTCTCTCACATGTATAAAGCTGAAAATTGCCATTTTGTGTGAATCTTTGCTCTCTGAAAGCCACCAAAGACAAAGGTGTGCTATTGACCCCTCTCCTGAAGAGAAATCCGGGCCAGGCTGAAATGGAGTCTGTGCAGAGAGAAAGACCTTTGATTTTAGGTCAGTTTGGAGTTGTTCCATATTTGTATGCTTGGACAAGCATTTAACATCAGGCAACTATCTAACTGTATCACTACTTGGTTTTTGTGTCAATTTGAAGAAAGTTCTGTTAGTAAAGTTTTGAAACCAAATATTTTCGTCTTGACAATTTTCTTCCCTAAGAGGAGTCAGTTTTTATTCATCCCATTGCTTCAAACTGCAGAATATTAATATCTTCAATAGTTTCAGTATTAATATATTCAAATGTTTAAAGGCATTGTGAACATTCATGAGTGTCATAGTGCTCATTTCTCTTCATATAGACTTTTTGTATACATTTTTTCCTAACTGTATGCAATTCCCTAATATGCATTTCTCTGTGTTATTTTCACTAATATATGAAATGTTATGTTCATTTTCTCCTCATATAATCATATAATCACTTCTTCTTTGCCAAGGTAAAGGGGCAGGTTGTGAATAGGAGAGGCTGTTATGGAAAACATCCGCTACTGAGTGTTCAACAGAAGTGTTGGAAAAGGTGAGATGATTCTCAAGGGGAGTCTGGGTGACTTGTCTTACATCACTAGGAAGAATTCCCAAACTTACTTTGATTTTTGCTTTGTGCAAAATACCTGCAGTAACTTCCTTTACTACAATAGCTATCAAATGTGCTTCTAAATTACATTTGTTTTTACATTTCTGTGTTGCAAACAGCTATTTCAAATTGCATTTATTTCACACACACACACACACACACATATATAATCAAAACTCCCTATTACAAAAATAAGTCTTCATATCCCCTAGAAGCTAAGCTTCTCCTTTTTGTCACTGAACATGCAAACGATGTCAGCTTAAATATCTCAAAAGTAACATTGGTAATAAATAAAAATTATAGGTTTTCCCTTCCTCCAAGTACCACTTAATGAATTCTTAATGTTCATTCCAATTTAATGTAATCAATCTCTTGCTATACCAATGCTGATGATGCAACAGCAACACAATTAGGTTGCAGAAAGCTATACGTAGTGACAAAATGATGCTTAATTACCTCTGTTTTTAGGATTGATTGCTTAGTGATTGAAGGCTGTCATATATGATTAAGATCTGAAATTACAGTATGGTTTAAAGGACCCCTGAGAGTTAAGTCCAGTCGTGAATGACTGGGATTGCGGTGCTCATCTTGCTTTTCTGGCCGAGGGAGCCAACGTTTGTCCGCAGACAGTTTTCCCAGGTCATGTGGCCAGAGCAGCGCATGGAAACGCTGTTTACCTTCCTGCCGGAATGGTACCTATTCATCTACTTCCACTTTGTGCTTTTGAACTGCTAGGTTGGCAGGAGCTGGGACAGAGCAATGGGAGCTCACCCTGTTGTGGGGATTTGAACCGCTGACCTTCTGATCCGCAAAGCCCAAGGCTCAGTGGTTTACACCACAGTGCCACCTGCATCCCAGTATGGTTTAGGAGTAGCTTAATTCTTTATGGAATTATCAATGTACAAAGAGAGATTTTTAAGGTTTATTAAATGTTTTGGAAGACAAGGAAGTTGTCATGAGCATTATCCAGTTCTGTTGCTTTCAAACACCCTAACTTTACACTTAAATCTCTAGTATCAAGGGTATGTACGCACTGCAAAAGTTTATGTGAAAGTTGCACAAGTCAGATCTAATAAACACAATTGTTACTTCGTATAAACTGTATCAGGCTATACCCAACATTTCCATGTTTCTGTTATGGGAGTCTCTCCTTTTCTCCTGTCCAGGAAAACTTACTTTGGTCTTTTCATTCAGAAAGTCTTGATTAACTTCAAAGAAACCACAATATTTCCTAGTTTGCAGTCTGAAAACACCAGTGGAAAGCAATCTTATGCTGCATCCACACAGCATTTCTTTCCATTTCCCTGACTGTTAAATGTGGAGGCCCCATTAGCTCAGGTGGTACCTCATGTTAAGAACAGTTTCAGGTTAAGAACGGACCTCCAGAACAAATTAAGTTCTTAACCCGAGGTACCACTGTACATCAAAACCACTTCTGAAAATCTAGCAGACTGTAACCTGTTTAGTGCTCATTTCCATGTTATCTGATTCCAGAAAGAAAAATAAATCCGGTTTCAGACCCCTTAATCTAGATAATCACAGGAGCAAAGTGACAAAATTTGGGGCAGTATTCTTTGGGGCATACAGTTCTTTCTGTGCTTTTTTCATGGGGGAATTATGGGGGAACAGAAGCACACATGTGTGGAAATGGTGAGTGTCCAAAGATGTCCACTAGTCTGGATGAAATGTAGTGCGAAATGCCAAAATATTGGTCAAAAGGCCACGGTTCCATAACACAACAGCTACTGCCGTGTGAAAGGAATATTAGAAAATGGGACAGAGGTTAGCATTATAATCAGGAATGCTAATGCCTGAATGCACCCTTATTCTGTTTCTCCCTCTTGAAGGACCTATACATACTGACCCAAAGCTGCCCAGAGTGGCTGGGGCAACCCAGCCAGATGTGTGGGGTATAGATAATAAAATTATGATCATTACCCATTGGCTGTCAACTGGCTGTTCCAATGTATGATCAAGGAGCAACATGAATTTCCTCATTAAGAAGAGCCTGGCTGCTGAATCAGGCAAAAGCTCCTCCTAGACCAACATCCTGGTCTTACAGTGACCAATCAGATTACTGTTGTTGTTGTTGTTGTTAATTGAAATTATGATTACCAGTGGCTTTTTACAGTAAAGTGTATTCAAGCAACTTGACAATGAAATACAGCATATAAAACAAATTAAAACGAGAGAGAATTAAAAGCAACCACCACCCTAACAATACAAGCTATAGAACATCCAACAATATATTAATAAAGGCCAAGTCCTGAAAGATGAGGAGGCAACATCAATTAACTAATGGTTGGGGTAAACAAAAAAGTCTTAGCCTAGCACCTTAGAACTGACAGAGAAGCAGCAGGGGCATCTCCCTAGGAAGAGCATTCCATAGAGAGTCATCACCAGGCATAGGCCTTGGCAATATGCCGCCCTGTGCAAGCCCATTTGATGCCTTCTCCCTAGCCTTCATGGCTCTGGCTTAAGTCAGGCTTTGGGAAGGAGGCACAAGGCTCTGTCAGAGTCTAAGAGCCCTCCCACCTCCTTCCCAAAGCTTGGTAAGCACTTGCCTGGCTTCGAGAAGGTTGCAGGAGGACTCTAGGACACTGATGCTCCATGAATTTGTCTAATCTCCTTTTAAAGCCATCCGCATTGGTAGCCGTCATGGCTTCTCACAGGAGCAAATTCCATAGTTTAACTCTGCATTATGTGAAGAAGCCCTTCCTTTCATCTCCCAACATTCAGTCTCATAGGATGACCCCATTGGAAGAGGAATGGACAGGGCAAGGATCTATTGCTAGAACTGATGCTGACTAAGAACTAGAAGACATAGAGGCTATGGAGGCCAACACTTTGGGGCAGTTGGTTGACCTATTGAACTGCCAAAACTGTATCTGTGGTTGCATGCAGGTCTGCAGAACATGTGAAACCAGATTCAAGGAAGGCACAAGACATACACATGATGAAGACAGTACAAGACTTGCACTGGTTGCTGGCATGATGGAAATCAGCAAATGGGAAATGGGATTTTCAGACACTTTGCTTCTGTGCCTTTAAGAGTATTCTGAGATGCAAGAATTTAGCAGGAGAAGCTTATTTTCCTGGTGTGTGGCTAAAGCAATGGGGACGGTGGAACTTCACCTGATTAATTTCCATGTTTTTGAATGGATAGGAGCCTTGTCAGCAGGAAAAGGTGACCATCACAGGTACAGATACACTCAGCGCACCAACGTAAAGGTCATCAATGAATGAAACCAACCAAATGATGATAGATGTAATGACTATAGAGAGATTCCAAACAGAACGATCTCTCTTTATTTGCTGGTGCTTTTTTTAATTAATTAATATTCCTGTGATGGCAAAATGGATGAAACAGAGTCAAAGGTTCAGCAGCAAAACTCACAAAACAAATCAGCAAGTAAAAAATAAAGGTGACACCAGCAATGCACAGCATGCACATCAATAAATACTTACATAAATGTCTGCACCATAAAATCCATCCTGGTAAACAACACTGCAAGGATGCACACACAAAGAAGAACATCCATATTAGTGCATTTCCACATGCAAATACTACCAACCCCAGAATTCTCAAGGTTAGTCTCATCATGAGAACAAAAACAAGAAATCAAACCAAAATACACAGACATACTACACAAGTATACATACATACATACAGATAGATAAATTGATTTATATAAGTATATATAAATATGCTCAAGGTAGGACACTTCACATTAATTAAGGATGCTGGAGGGGCATCACTCCCCATCTATTACAGTGGTACCTCAGGTTACGAACTTAATTCATTCCAGGGGGTCTGTTCTTAACCCAAAACCGTTCTTAACCTGAGGCGCACTTTCGCTAATGAGACCTCCTGCTGCCGCCACGCCACTGGCGTACGATTTCCATTCTCATCCTGGGGCAAAGTTCTCAACCCGAGGTACTACTTCCGGGTTAGCGGAATCTGTAACCCAAAGTGTTTGTAACCTGAGGTACCACAGTATAAGGAAAACTGTGCTCCTTAACATTTACCTGTATTTGGAACAGGATGAGCCTATCAGCTTAATCCCACATTCTGCCATCATATCCAATTTAGCTCTGAAACTAGTGCAAACTTATTTGTGATGGTCATATGAACTGTGTATTATTTATATCTCTGAAGTATTTATAATTCACTCACCACCAAAAGGTGCCAGGCAGCAATATACACAGTTCAAAATTTGAAAACAACAATGCATTCACTAAAACAAAATGAGCACCTGTGGTCCATTCTCTTGATTCAGATGGCAAAGAGATCTAGAACTGGGTGCCACCAGAGGTGGATTTAGGGGAGTGTGACTGGTTTGCACTGGGTGCAGAGCCTCAGGGACCCCACAACTATTATCTAGAATGGAGTGTGAGAGGCAGGAGGAGGCACTGAATTTTGACATCACACAGGGCACCACTGAAATTTGAGACAAGGCCAAACACTCTGGAACCCCACAAGTCAGAGCTGAGGCAGAAATCACTCAGTGCCATTCTCTGAAAGCACCATTGTAGCTAGGATTGGAATAACTGCTACACAGTGGCCCCAAGAACCAGCCTTAGGGTGGTGCAAGAAGACATCATAGCCAACAATATCAAAAGGTGCTGAGAGGTCAAGGAGAATCAAGAGCATTGCAGTCTCCTTGTCTGTCTCCTGACAATGGTCACCAATCAGGGCAGAAATTAGGGTAAAATCAAGGAAACCTATTTTGGAGCTAGTAGCATATAATGTCACTTAGATCAGATGTGGCTAACTTTTAGCCTGCTAGATGTTTGTTTTTGTTGTTACATGCATATCCCATCTCTCTCCCACCATGAAACTTAAGACAGTGCCAGCCTCTCTCGGTATCTGGGAAGGTGTGGGCAAGGGGAAGGGACAATGGTATGACTCCCCACCCAAGAGCTCTCCTTATATGCAAGCAACTTGAGTTGCTAGCACACACACACACACACACAGAGAGAGAGAGAGAGAGAGAGAGAGAGAGAGAGAGAGAGAGAGAGAGAGGAATGGGGTTGTTCATTTCATGTTAGCTTGTTTCCAGTGATGTTTTGAAATTTTTATTTTTAATTTTTGGGGGTTATGCTGAACATTTTATAGAATGAAGGGTGGTCTAAAAGTAAAATAAAATATGTTGATAGTTCTTGTTTTATTCATATGTAAATTTATACAGAAGTAATTTGATTATTAATTACCTGAATAAAAACTAAGACAATTGTCTTCCCCTCTTTACTTTCTTCATCGGTTATATGAATAACAAAACCAAACTGCATGTAGCGCTTTTGGCTTGCCTTAATCCAATTTCATCCACCCGACTTCCCAAAAGAAACCACACTCCAAAACTTCACCAGGCTGAATGCATTGTCTAGATAAGTTTTTCACTAATGCTCTGCTAACACACACAGAAAAAATCTAAGAATTATCCACAGGAAAACACATTTTGCAGATAGAGGGGGAAAATTTCTGCCTTGAGTAGTCAGGACTTCAGGATACAAGATCTTGGGCCCCAAAGGAAAGAGGAGTAGAGATTGCTGATGCTCACTTATTTGTCCCATGTCATTCCAGTTACTATCACATATTCACTGATGCTTTTAGTTCACAAATAACATGTAACTGATTACAGGTATGCCCCCTCCACATTTGCTTTGTGTTTCCTTTGTACTGAAATGAATGGTGCAGAATCACATAATAGCAATGTAATTATTTAAGTTATGTAATTGTGCCTCAGAAGAAAGGAAGACAAATAATGTAGTTTTTGGCAGAAGATGAACTGTAACGGAATGGAAACAGCGATGCATGCAACAAATGCAGGGCAGAATGGAAAATGATGCCATCTTACATCCTTGGCTGAGAGTGGAGTTTCAAGAAGTATGGCCACAAGTGCAGAAGAAAGCAGTGAAGGTCTGACTCTGGCCTTCTGCAGAGGCCCTGATTCTTTAGCAGAGGTACATGGTGCATCCACAAAGGAGAAGCACCAGAGGAAGACCTTATTTGCACAAACATTGTAAATTTTAGAGCATTTTTTTTTTGGGTGGGGGTGTCTTTTGACTTACGGTGTTTTTTGTTTTGTGCATTTGTTGGTTTTAAATCAATGGGTAGGCAAACTAAGGCCCGGGGGCTGGATCCAGCCCAATCACCTTCTAAATCTGGCTCGCAGACAGCCAGGGAATCAGTGTGTTTTTACATGAGTAGAATGTGTGCTTTTATTTAAAATGCATCTCTGGGTTATTTGTGGGGCATAGGAATTCGTTCATTTCCCACCCCCCAAAGTATAGTCCGGCCCCCCACAAGGTCTGAGGGGCAGTGGACCGGCCCCCTGCTGAAAAAGTTTGCTGACTCCTGATTTATACTTTTGTTACATAGCCCTGAAAACTGTTAAGAAATCTTATAAATGAGGAATGGGTGGAACTTCAAACCTGGGGGACCAATTGTGGCCCTCAGGCCTCTCTATCCAGCCCTCAGCCTCCAGGTTATAGCCACTTCCCAGTCACACCGCAATCCAGCCTGGCTGGAATGTGCCCTTGAATTCTAATGATGCCTCTTGCTTTCCTGAACAGAGCAGATGGAGAAGGCTGGTTGTGAGTGTGTGGGTGTGGAGAATATAGCTAGGCATAGAAAGGTAACACTTATCTTAATTGCTCCATGTACTTTTGCATCTACACACACACAAACACAAACACAAACACAAACACAAACACCCCACTGGCATGTGGACCCTGGAACATTTCCAAGAAGGGAATGGCCTTCAGCTCTTGGGCTTAGGAAGGTTTCTCCATCCATGCTTCAAAGCATTTAAATAAATCAAACAAAAGTCTGATGAGATGGACTTTCAGCTTGAAATGGGGTGAGGGTGGGGAGATACATATGGGAGTTTTAAAAAATGCTGAGATATATGTTTTTATGCTGCCTGCTTTCATGCTGCTCCCTTGTGTTTTATTGTTGATCTTCATATATGTTTAATTCACTTTTATTCTTGCTTGTAAGCTGCTTTGAGAACTCTCAAAGCAGATACCAATACTTAGAAAAATTAATAACACTGGAACACAGGAAAGTGCCTTCTACTTAAGTCAAACTTTTGGTCCCCATAGCTCAGTAGGGTCAACACTGACTGGCAGCAGCTTTCCAAGGTTTCAGACAGGAAAGCCTCACCTAGGCTTACCTGGAAATGGAAGAAACTGAGCTTCTGCATCCAAGTAATGTACATGACCTATAAGCTACATCTCTTCCCCTAAAGTTTTGCTATAAGGAAAAGCTGTAGTCATTTGCAGCTCTTTCCCAGGTTCAGTGTTGTCTAGATAACTATGACTATTGACTTTCACCTCCCACTCAGCTTTCCTGTAATGCCATGGCCACTCATCCCAACAAGAAGGTTGGGAAGAAAAGAGACCAAAATATTTTTGAAACTAGGGGCATCATTACAGATGCTTTCTGAAGTATTCTTACCGCGTGTGCAACTGACATGCCCAAAACTGTAATTCTGGAATTTTGCAAGGGCGTAGTTGCCTTTTGCTGCTTTTGAATTATGGTGCTGGAGGAGACTCTTGAGAGTCCCATGGACTGCAAGAAGATCAAACTATCCATTCTTAAGGAAATCAGCCCTGAGTGCTCACTGGAAGGACAGATCCTGAAGCTGAGGCTCCAATACTTTGGCCACCTCATGAGAAGAGAAGACTCCCTGGAAAAGACCCTGATGTTGGGAAAGATTGAGAGCACAAGGAGAAGGGGACGACAGAGGACGAGATGGTTGGACAGTGTTCTCGAAGCTACCAACATGAGTTTGACCAAACTGCGGGAGGTAGTGGAAGACAGGAGGGCCTGGCATGCTCTGGTCCATGGGGTCACGAAGAGTCGGACAAGACTAAACAACAACAAGTTGCCTGGAAATCTAGCATAGCTCTGCTTCTACAAGGGCATCCAATCTGCAGATGGAGTGTCTTTAGTGCCCCTTGTCCTAAGCACCCATTTCTTAGCACAGTCATTCTTAATGCCCGCCCATGTTTAAGCTGTCCCAAACCAGAATTGCAATGCTGACTTTATCACTGTTAACAGAAAAATTGCAACAGGGAGGAAAATATGTGATGGAGTGTGAAGTTCTGAAAACAACATATTGTATATTATGTAATTATATTTTGCAACTGTTTCCAACATTCCATCAAATATTGCTTTCTCAGTATAGTAATCTCCCATCTGTTCTCCATTTGCTAAAATGGTTTCCCCATATCTCAAGATGACTATTACGACTTTTTTTTTTCTTTGCCAGGAGAAAGTTTTAAGAATTAGTAGTTGAGAAGGTTTAAACTCTCCAAGTCAATTTTTTAAAAAACTCACACCACTATTCCTTCTCAAGATAAGCAGAAAATATACTGGTGGTGCTTAATAAGACCTCATAAATGAGATACAGGAGACCAAATCAAAATTTGTTCTGGATTGTTTTATTTGATGTTTAACTGTCTTGTAAATTGTTTTGATTTTTTTTTAATTAAAAATATAAAGTGCTATAGAAATGAAGGAAATAATAATAGTAATAATAGTAATAATAGTAATAATAAATAAATAAAGCACACACTTTGCATGCAGCAGGTCCCAGGTTCATTCCACAGCATCTCCAGGTAGGCTTGGGAGAGGCCCTTACTTAAAATATTGGAGAGCAGCTGCCAGTCACTGTAAACAATATTGATCCAGATGGACCTGTGGTCAGACTCAGTATAAGGTGCTTACTATGCTCCTGTATTCCTCTTCCTCCCCAGTCACCCCCAAACTGCTTGTGACCAGAGACAGAGCTAGCTGCTCCAACACCCGGAGCGGTGTACATGCTGTGCACCCAGGGGTGGGGCTAGCCGCCTGCGCCTGCACCCACTGCACCCCCTTCCTCTGCCAGTGCTTGTGACAGCTACTTTTGAGTTCAAATTAAACTTCTATAGGAAGTAGCTTTTCCTACTTTTGAAAGCTGACTGTGAAGCTTAGAACATTGACCTTCCAGCTTTAGCTGAACCCAGGAGCAGCTGTCATGAGCTGCAGACAAAATGCAATGATGGGGATGCAGCTGGATGCACCACTTGTAGATCCTTTGCACTAAATTTCTTCCTTAGGAGCAGAGGATGATGCCTCATCCTGAGTCAGACCAAGGGGCCATGTACCTCAACAATGTCCCTCTCTTAAGGTTTCAGGCAGGAGATATTCCTAGCCTTATCTGGATTTGCTGGGAATTGAACCTGGGACCTTCTGAATTCAAAGCAGATGCTCTACCACTGAGCTATGACTCTTCCTAGAAGCTGTCTTATACTGAGTCAGATAAGTTACCCATCAGCTGAGTAGTGACTGACAGTGGCTCTCCAGGGCTTGAGACAGGTACTGCTCCCACCTTTGTGGAGAGATGCCTGGGATTTACCCAAAACGTAGTCATTGTGTCAAGTAGCTATCCCCCAAGAATTTATCTTATCATATTTTGAAACCATCCAAATGGTTTTACCTCTTAATGGTTTCACCTCTTAATTACTTCACCAGTAATGAGTGATGAGGGCTTGTAGCTCTACGTAAATAGGTCTCAACATTCTGTCACACACTACTGTGGCCAAGAACACAGAGTGGGACCAGATAGGTAAAAGTAGCCTCAATTTTCAAAGTCACCAAAGTCTGGGAGCAGGTCTATTGTCCTCTGATCCACTTAAATGGGAGAAAATTAAATGTGCCTTTTGAGGACTCTGCGTAAAATTTGCCTCCTGCATCCCTAACAGTGGGTGTGTCTGCATGTTGGAATATATTGTCCTCTCCCCCATGCCCAGATCTTTTGCAGGGTACAAACTTTGCGCACACACACACACACACACACACACACACACACTTTGCTGCTAATATCAAAAACACTAATAATAAATCAAAGCCCTTGCGGTTGTGAGTCAACTTTCACTTCGGTGGATTCCACCCCTCCGCCCCGCAAAAAAAAAAAGATTTAAAGTGTTATTCAACCTTCTCACTAACCAGATGTTTGCAATCATCCAAAAATACATCTCTACCTCTGTGAGTTTTCCCTTTCCTTTCCTTCTCTCTCTCTCTTTTTCCACCAGCGTTCCTTCTCAAGGGGAATTTACATAACAACATGGGACGCGCAAAATGCTTTAAAGCTCCCAACCATGACAGTGCAAATTACTATCATTTGTCAGCCCTGTGCGCAAGGTGCTCCACTTCAGGCAACGGAGATGGGTGGCATGCTGCGTGGTGTGTGTGTGTGTGTGTGTAGATGGCATCATCATGCATAGCACTCACAAATGCTCGGTTGCCTCTCTCTCTCTCTCTCTCTCTCTCTCTCTCTCTCTCTCTCTCTCTCTCTCTCTCTCCTTTTCTGGGGAGGTGGCAATGGAGGGCAGGATAAGGCAGCACCAATGGCCAAAAGGAGTCCCAAGGGTCTACTTACCCGCCATAAGCCGGGATGGGAGGAGGGGGTGCTGCGGCGCGAAATGTGTTGTAGACGGTGCGGCCTCTGCCTCTGAGATGTGCTCCTCTGTACGCGGCGGCAGCAGTAGCGGCAGGGTATGGGAAACCCGGCACTGGAGAGAAAGGCAAATCAGAAAGGAAGAGAATAAACAGAGAGTTGGAAGGAACCCCAAGGGTCAGCTGGTCCAACCCCCTGCAATGCAAGAACATCCATCCTTCAGTTCTGTGTCACCAAAAAGAGAAAGAGCCTTAGCTCATTCAGAACTGGAAGGCTATAGTCCAGTGGTTAGAGCATCTGCCTTGCATGCAGAAAGTCCCAGGTTCAATTCTAAGCATCTCCAGATAGAACTAGGAAAGACTCCCTTCATGGAGAGCCACTGCCAGTCAGTGTAGAGAACACTGAGCTATAAATAAATTAAAAAGTTTAAAAAAATGTCCAGTAGAGACAAACTAAGTTTGTTCTGAATATAAGCTTTCATGTGCATGCACACTTCTTCAGATACCTACCTTATACCCAGAACAAACTTAGTTGGTCTCTAAGGTGCTACTGGACAATTTTTTAATTTTTTAATGTATTTTGACTGCGTCAGACCAACACGGCTACCTACTTGAATCTGATTCAGTATAAGGCAGCTTGCCAGGTTCCTAGATGCACTCGTATATAAATCTTTCACATAATGTAAAAGTCACTTTTGGAAAACTAATGGAATAGAGAACATTTCCATTTTATTTCAGGTGGGGGCGGGGGGCATCCATTTGCAGCCCCCTTAAGCCAGAAAATCAAAAGAATAAAGCGACAAAATTAGGGGCGGCATACCAACGTACAGTTCTTTCCTGCTGTTTTCACGGAGGAATTATGGGAAGACAGCAGCCGGACTGTGTGGAAAGGGTGAGGAGGTAGCAATATTGTTGGGTGACATTTGTCCTTGTGCCATACCACACCCACTTGTGTGAAAGAAATTTAGTGTGATATGCTGTTATATCGGTCCAAAAGCCACAGTTACATAATGCAACAGGTGCTTCAGTGTGAAAGGAAATTAGAAAATGGGACACAGATTCCCCACATCTGAGTGTACCCGAGGTCATAAAGTGTGGGTGGGTGGGTGGGGGAACCTCAGTTATATCAAGTTAGGCTCTCTTAAAGAACTTATCTGTTGTAGCAGGAACTAGGGGTGAGGGAGCAATATGCTTTCCCCTTCACATTCTGATTCACACTTCTAGAAACTCTGCTCAAACAGAAATACTGGAATCGTATCCTGAAAAATTTGCACTCCTCTGAATTTATATGCATATGCCAACCCCCCAAGCCCCCCAAAGATATAAAAATCATATTAGGAAACTGGCTTTCAGAAAATGTGTATATTAGGAGAAATATGCTCCAAAACACTCATAAGTTTTCATAAGCCCCCCGCTCCCATGCTTTTTATATTGCAAAGTGATTTAAAACTGCTGAACTGAATTTAAAATGGGGTGCATGTGTGTGTGACAAACTGAGAGAAACCAAAATAAACATTCACCCATCTTTAGCAGAGGTACTGCTGCACTATATGAGTTAGAATAGGGGTAGATAACATGGGGCCCTGCAAAGTGGTGGTTTGTGGCTACTGAAACTGGTAAGGAAGAAGGCGGGAAGGCCAACAGTAGGTGGCACCAGAGGCAACAACCAGGAGAACCCACCAACTCTAGTTTTGTCCCAATCCTCTTCCTTGCTATGTTCTCCAAGGGCAACACTGAGAATAAGGATTTTTAAATGTAGTTTCTTTTCTCATTAATTGGTTGAGACTGTTCAGGAAAAATGCGGGAAGAATTTCTATCACCACACTGGTCTATATAATCACAGAGTTTGAATGAGCCAATGGAGACTGGGCTTTGCAACAAAGACCTTTTCGCCACATTCACAGCAGACATTTAAAGCACTATGATTCCACTTTAAACCATTATGGCTTCCCCCAAAACAATTCTGGGAGCTGTACTTTTTAAAGGTGATTAGCGTAGTTTCAGAGACCCCTACTCCTGTCCCAGAGCCACAGTTTTAAGAGGTGTTTAACCATCAATCCCTCTTCACAAGGAACTCTGGGAATTGCAGCTCTATGGTGGAATTAGGGGTCCTCTAACAACTCTCAGCACCCTTAACAAAATACTTCCCAGAATTCATTTGAAGAAATCCTGACTGTTTAAAATGGCACCATAGTGCTTTAAACGTATGGTATTTATGTGGCCATTGAGTATTTCACAAAACGAGAGCTTACCACTGTGCTCACACCTGAACTGCAAGCAAACGCCAGTTCATCCCAAGTAATATTAATAAATAGCTAATTTTATTCCCATTCGTTTTCTTATTAAATGAGATAAAAATTGTGTGGAAGGCTATCAGATGGCATATTTTAACACACATAAGTTTGGCGGGGGAACCCGAAATGCAGAATGAAGGATGTTTATCTCTCAACATCAGAAATTCCCCTAGATGAGATGTGTATTATAAACTGTATATTTAAGTTTTGAAGCTCCGGGATAGATGACAAAGTCGCAGATGCAAAACCCAACAGGGGGGCAGATTTCCCCATCAAAGCCATAAAAACATACAGCCCTTTTAATGGCCAATTATTCCTTGCATCCCAGCTCTAATTTGGATTTGCATAAGAGCGCCATATGCCAAAAGAAAGGTGTGCCGTCAAAATGGATGAATGAATCTCTCTTCTCATTACTCTGCCTCTCTTCTCCCCATGCATCAGCCGCTGTGACAACTTCCCATCATGAGTCTTGTGATACTTCCTTCAGGAAAGCCTGTGACTTAAGTCTTCAATGGAAGGATGGGGAACCTATGGGTCTGATGAAGGAGAAATCCCATTTTCTTTGCTTTTTAGTGAGAAACCACCTAATTTGCATTTCTAGAATCAATAAGGTAACCAAAACACAACTAGCCTTTGAAATCTGTCCTTCTCTGAATTTTGTGAACTAGTTTTCCAACCAATGTAAGCATACATTTTCTTCATTAGAAAAAGTTGCGTACTGACTAGATTATATTTGGGAAATTTGCTTGCCAAAGTGTTTATGTTGGTAAAAATGATGGGTGTGCATATGGAGAAATTTACATTAAAATGCTGAAAAAATGCCATAAGGTTTTTTTTTAATAATAATAATAATAGTAATTGCTGCTATGAATAGAGAATGGAATTTAGGGTTTTAAAAATGAGAAACTAAAAATTGACAGATTTGTCCAACTCTGTTTCAAGAAGTGAAAATCTGGACATGGCAGTTGTTGACAAAACTGCAAAAAATAACATTTTTGGGCTATTTTTAAGGAAAAGAGGCAAAAACAATACTGCCGACGTGGGTTGCCATATGTCTGGATTTTCCTGGGCATTTTGCTGATTTCCGCTCAGACACTGCTTCCGAATGCAGTATTCTAGGTATGTCCAGGAAATTCCGGACATATGGCAACCCTATCTAACTCTTAACTGTGGCACCCAGATGTTACAATCTGAACTAAATATATCAAGAACTAAATAAATCAACACCAGAGTGCAGAGGTGTCTCTTCAGCATATGATAAGCTGTACAATGAAGATTCCGTATGCAGTTTTGTGGGGAGGAAAGTCCACAACTTAGGGGATCCAGAGAGAATGTCCTCTCCTCGGAACCCCCTCCCCCAACCTCTGAGGGCAGTGGAACTACCAAGAGTACAATAGGGCCCTCCCTGTTGATTTTAATACCTGAGCAGGGCTGTAGGGAAGGATACGGTCTTTCAGATATTTGGGACCTAAGTCATTTGGGCCCCGGATAGCATCCAAGTTCCCATGTATCCATGGGAACTACATCTTCCATAGTTCTAATCATTTGTGGGTGCTGCATATGATTGTGGCAGCATCTAGAGCAGCCTTTCTCAACCTTGTGTGCCCAGGTGTTGTTGGACTACACCCCCCATCATCCTGTTAGCAGGACCAGTGGTCAGGGATGATGGGAGTTGTAGTCCACCACCCGCCGCTGCTCTGCCACCCAGGCAAAACCTGAGACTCCACCATAGAAGGCCCATGCACTGCAAAACCCTTCTCTTGCTCTTCTTGACCCACCCTTTGCAAATGCAAAATCCCTCTCATACTCCTCCTCCAAGCCCCACCCAACGCTCTGTCCACATCCCGTGATAACTCTTGGCTCTTCTCTTCATGGACCCACCTTATGCCCACATAAACTCCCGCTCAGACTCTTGCTCTCCTCCTCCCACTGGAACCACCCTCTGCCTGAACAGTTTTGAGGAGGAGGAGGAGCTCAAATACATAGAATCACAGAATCATAGAGCTGGAAGAGACCACAAGGGTCATCGAGTCCAACCCCCTGCCAAGCAGGAAACACCATCGGAGCACTCCTGACATATGGTTGTTAAGCCTCTGCTTAAAGACGTCCAAAGAAGGAGACTCCACCACACTCCTTGGCAGCAAATTCCACTGTCAAACAGCTCTTACTGTCAGGAAGTTCTTCCTAATGTTTAGGTGGAATCTTCTTTCTTGTAGTTTGGATCCATTGCTCCGTGTCCGCTTCTCTGGAGCAGCAGAAAACAACCTTTCTCCCTCCTCTATGTGACATTCTTTTATATATTTGAACATGGCTATCATATCACCCCTTAACCTCCTCTTCTCCAGGCTAAACATGCCCAGCTCCCTTAGCCGTTCCTCATAAGGCATCGTTTCCAGGCCTTTGACCATTTTGGTTGCCCTCCTCTGGACACGTTCCGGTTTGTCAGTGTCCTTCTTGAACTGTGGTGCCCAGAACTGGACACAGTACTCCAGGTGAGGTCTGACCAGAGCAGTATACAGTGGCACTATTACTTCCCTTGATCTAGATGCTATACTCCTACTGATGCAGCCCAGAAAAAAGGCATCCCGTTTGAAGTCCAAACAGGACGGGGGACACTTTTCTCCCCTCCCCGCAAAAGGATGATCACATTTGTCTAGGGACAGGTGGCAACCTTAGGGTAGGGAGATGGTTTCCACTGAATTTGGGCCTGCTATTTGAAAAAAATATGGGCAGCATTCAGCAAAATATAGGCCTTCAAATTATTTTTTGGTGTGTGTTCTACACATTTTTTATGTTCTACACTTCCTTTAATGGCCCATGCACACATGCAGAATATTGCTTCCATCATCAAGTGATGAAAATTCACACACAAAACAGTGATCGCTGATCAATTGCAGACAAATTAAATGAAGTACTTACATGCAAGAACCAATCCTAATCTTTCACGGATCCTGTATATGTGTGTGGATTTCCTGCTGTCTTAATTGAGTAGAAGCATGCTTTCTTCTATTTCCCTTTTCCATGTTTTTTAGGATTACTTAAACAGTCATTAATTTGCCATTGTTCTAAACTCCACATCGATATTAAACAGGGTTGTTTAACGAATTTTGGACAAACACTTTCTTACAGGCCGTTCTCATTTGAAATTCATTGAAAAGAAAAACACACGCACTCACGCACACACACAAACACACAAAATCTCTAATTAATGTACAAGTTTAATCACCATTCCCCACACGGAAGAGTAATTTTTCACTGTTCATTTGCTTGGTGTAATCTCCGAACTGACATAACAGAAAAGCAATAGCCTATAAATCTGTTCCCATTTGTTCCTTTAATATTCATATTGCATTGAACTACAGCTGCTTGTTGCTGAAGTCTATTACAACATGCAAAAGTGTCGATAAAATATTATGAAAGACAAGATGTATTTGCTGTGTGGTGGCGTCTGCCATTTATTTTTCAAAGGGATGATAAATGGCTTGCGAATTGTCCCTTTGCTTGCTGCTGACGGGGTGATGATTAGTGATTAATTACCTTGCCCCAAATTGACAGGGCACAAGGAAATTGACACAGCCCTGATTAATTAACTTTTTCTCTTTCTTTTTTTAAAGGGAAGATGGTTACAAAAAAAATGCACAAAACCAATTGAATGGTAGCATGAATTATGGAAAGGCAAAGTTGAAAGTCAAAGGCATTATTAGCCCCAGTGTTCTGGGGCTGGGAGCATTTTCGTGTATAAGGTTTGCTTCAAGCTAAAATGGAATGTGTGAAATAGACCACAGATCACCAGGGACCTTCTTAATTCAGGCACTGAGTAGGCGAGATTAAAAAAAAAATCATTTATGCAAAGGCAGGGGACATTTTTTCACCCAAGTGTGGCATTCCCTTGTGGGCAGCCTTCTGATTCCCCAATGGCAGGGCCGGGCAGGGCCAGATACAAAAGTCAACAGAGCAATGGATGTATTTTTCACCTTCTTTACAGTAGGCTAGTTTCTACACATATCCACACCTTGCTTTATATCCTCCATCCAAGACATTATCAGAACTCAAAGACACATTGCAGCCAGGCAAAAAAGGAAAACAGGGTATGAAACAGGATCAGTGTGGTGCATGGTCTGGGAAGAGTCCTGAGGGCCAACCAGAGAGGCCTGGGGGGCATATTCATACTCTGAGACTGAGGCTCCTCAGCCTTTATAGAGTACAGTCATACCTCGGGTTACAGATGCTCCAGGCTGCATTTTTTCAGGTTACGGACTGCCTGAACAGGTTACTTCTGGGTTTCGGCGGTTGTGCATGTGCAGAAGCGCCAAATCGCAACCCCCCTGTGCGCAGACACGCTGCTGCGGGTTGCGAATGCTTCAGGTTGTGAATGCTTCGGGTTGCGAACGTGCATCCTGCACGGATCATGTTCACAACCCGAGTGTCCACTGTACATCTATGCAGCGGCGTTGCATCCTTTGCTTCTTGGCCATAATCCTGGACACGACCCTGTCAACCCTCTGGCAGGAGGCTACGATATATATACACCCAATGCCTAAGCCAAAATCCACCTATATCTGAATCAAAAAAGTTCTGGCCGTTTCTAAACCAGATCGTTCTCTGCATAAGTTCATTCATTACACCTTAGCTATAGCCACTGCACAGAGAGGGTAGTGCTGCAAACAGGATCGTAACTATGTAGGCATCTTAAGCTCCTAGGACAAAATGAATGATATAAATGTAATAATAAATAAAACCCTAAAGAATGTAGCTTTTGATGGAAGATGAACTGCAGTAGAACAGACTCTGTGCTGCAAGTGACAAATACAGGGCAGAAAAGAAAATGTTGCCTTCTCACATCACGATTGATCACTGAGCTTTTTTTTACCAGGAACAAAGAACAAAAAGAACTCAACAGTATGGGCTCTGCTCAGAATTCACAAAGAGAATTTCGCAAATCGTCACTGGGGTCTGTGGGGCAGCATGACTAGATGTTTATGCCCCATCTCTCTTGGCTCCCCCACCCCCAGCCTCAGCTACAAGCTTATCAGAATGCTTAAGCTTGGGCCACAGAACTATAATTTTCTGTTCTTAGTTAATTTTCAGAGTAGCCGTAATAATATCACAGAATTGCAAAATGCTGAGCAAAATACAGTCGGGCCCATCTGGATACAGACAAGCTAAGAGAACATCATCCCATTCTGGCTCGGCATGAATGCTAGGTAGTCAAGTGTGAAATCTCTAGCAAATTAAAAAAGAAGAAAAAAGAAAAAGAAACAGCAGATGACAAAAGGAGGAGGTTAGAAACTGTGTGAGATAGCTCATTGCTTCTTTGTTCAAAGGCAGAACAAATCTATTTAAATTAAAAAGAACACGTCTCTCTTCTGCAAGGGACTTTAAGTGTGTGTGTTTTTAGTTGTTAATACAGCTGTGTAAGAAGAACACATTGCTTGATTTCCATTTATGTGCCATAGGACTTGAGGCATGGTGGTAATAGATTAGAAACCCTAATTGTGGGATGGTAACTGCGCTTGCAGAGTCCCTGGGCTGTTGGTAGGGCTGAACATCAGTGTAGGGGCTGGTATAGAACTGACCCTTCAGTGTGGCAGCGCCCATTGATATCAAGCAGGTGCCTTTATTATACTGTTTCTGGAACCTGCTAAAGACTTTTTATGTTTAGGCATCCCTGGTCAAAATCTTGACATTCTCCCAAAATGCTACATTCAGATAGAGAGCACAATGGATCTTGAACCCTTGAATTTATCAGTTAGCTGTTAATAGATTGAACCCTCTGGGATTTACACATTTCCCCCAGCACATGGGCACATGTTATAGAATAGGAATGACAGAATATAGAACAGGGCTATATAAAGAACGTAATTGGAATTTAGAAATTAGATAAACTGCAAGTATTAATAAGTTAGCATTAGGCTGTAGACATTATACATCTAGAGGACATTTACACCAAAAATAATCCTGGGAGCTGTAGTTTACCTCTCATAGAGCTACAATTACCAGACCCTAACAAACTATAGTTCCCAAGATTCCCGGGGAGTGTTTTAAATGTACAGTGTGCATGCAGCCTTAATATGTATGTGTGTTTCTGAGGGGGGGAGTGGGAGAGAGTGAGAGGAGAAGGAGAAGGAGAAGGAGAAGGAGAAGGAGAAGGAGAAGGAGAAGGAGAAGGAGGAGGAGGAGGAGGAGGAGGAGGAGGAGGAGGAGGAGGAGGAGGAGGAGGAAAGGAAGAAGAAGAAGAAGAAGAAGAAGAAGAAGAAGAAGAAGAAGAAGAAGAAGAAGAAGAAGAAGAAGAAGAAGAAGAAGAAGAAGAATTTCTAAATCCGCACATCACCCTTCTGCCCCATTATGCAAGTTTCGGTTCATCTTCTGAATAACTTGTCTCTTAAGGCCCAGAACTATTTTCAATCTAACCAACCTCCCTTTTCAAATTATAGATAACATTTATCCAAAGAGACGGCATCACCAATATTTCTGCTTGCAAATGTTGCATTTCATTCACTTTTCACACAGTTAAACATCTGGAGATAGGTATAAAAAATGGG